>NC_040030.1:9302335-9602335 GCF_000972845.2 Larimichthys crocea | reverse complement strand
TCACTGTGTCTTCATCTGATAGACACAAAAACATAAAAATCTGTCAGACCTGACAAACTTGGGTCTCATTTGTTGTAGTTTTGGCCATCATTGTATCTCAAATAACAACATAAGAACACCCAGCATTGTGCTTTGCTCTTGTACAGTTTCTATTTTTAATTCTCTTCTCATTTTAGTTTTATATAGCTCTTATTATTTCTTTTTTTATATATTTATCTGTACTTCTGTTCTCGTCCTGCTCCAACCGTCGCATTCCCCTTCTGGGATCAATAAAGGCTTATATTATCCTATCTTATCTTAGCGTACTTATCCAGATCATTTCTGAGAACTGGAAACACAACACGGCAAAAAAAGAAATCAGAACGGGGATGAAACATAAACAATCATACAGATTAGTTTAACCATCAGATTAGTTCAAATTATTTGCAGTGTCAAACAAACTAAAACTATCTGCCATGTTCAAACACACAAACACAAAATGTGCATGCTTCCCAATCCAAACTTGAGCTTCTAATAGTTAGTTAGTGATTATCACCAACATCTAAAAAAATAAAATAAAAAATCTAAATTGGTCTAAAAGTCCAAAATCTAAAGTCCACTAGACAGAGACATACAAATGATTTCAGGACATCCTGATCTTCTTATCATAAGTTGAGTGAAATGATTGGTCTAATATCCAATGACTAAGTCAGCTGACTGGCCTCATCAAGGAACTGAGAAGAGACAGCAGAGATTGCACAGATGTAGATTGAGAGTTGAAAAGCGTGACTCTTTAGGAATGTACAAAATGTTTGCAGAATCCTTGCGACAGCGTATGTGCGTGCATGTGTGTGTCTTCAGCCTTTTCACTTTGACTTTCTTTCGATAAATCCTTCCCCTCCTCTTCCTCTGCCTCATCTGTAACTCCCTTTCAAGAGATTTATCCAAGTTTCACTTTTTAAACACAAACACCCAGCAGCAGTTTCACCAAAAGAAAAGCTACATTTCAATTCAGATTAAATGTTAATCTCTGAATTCTCTCAAACCTTTGTGTAATTCTGTGCTACCTGTTCACTTGCTATGGTTACGACTGATAAACTCCCCAAAGAAAGAGAAATCAGCATTATCACCAATTTTCCAAATTCTCTTCTTTCTCCATCCCTAACTCCTCTCTTTAAATCAGTCTGTCTGTCATCTTTCCATCCACCCTCCCTTTCTTTACCCGGTTCTCTCCCATCACATCAACATCCATCAGTCTTTCCATTTCTCCACATTGCATCTGCTGTTTTCAGCTCAATTCGTCCGTGCCATACATTCATCTTTCCTCCTTTCCTCCCTCCTCCTGGCACTTGTCCCCAGGGCTTCAGTTTGATCTATCCTTCTTATCCACTTTCCTAATTTCCTCCTTCTTCCAGTCGACGTTTTACACATCTTTACATCTCGATCCATCTTGGTGATCCATTCCTCTCCATCCACCCCCACCTCCCGCCGTCTCTCTCTCTTTTACTCAGGTCTATGCTGGTGCACAGATTGCCAGGCAAAGCATTTTTTGCAGCCAGCTGGCAAAGAAACTTCTGCTGGCAACATTTTTTTCTGTACAGTAAATGGAAATCTCACGCAGGAAACACTTGGCACCGTCCATTTCTATTGGATTCGAACAAATCTGAACCCATGAGGACAAGCTTAATGCCAGCTTGGCATAATGAAATTAGAAATGGAAGATGCTCAGTTCAAATCCAGGTATAATAACACTAAGTGCTGAGCGGTGATTAGAATTCTTTACTCAATCAGCACATAAAGTGATTTACAGTTTATTTACAGTAAAATATCTGTGATGTGTTTTATCGCTGCCTTTTGTCTTTCATTCAGAACTGTAGTTCCTTATTTAGTGTGCTCATCTACAAACAAGTGAACAAATGTCTTTGGTTATGATTAACTTGTGGTGTGATGATTTAACATTTCCATGGAAAATATCAGACTTCTGATGGCACCACACATTAACCTCAAGGCCTGATTTACTGCTCATAGATCGGAAAATATACTCAAGTGCCAGTCTGTGTCTCCGTCTCTGTCTTTCTCTTACTCTGACGGTTTGATCACAAGAAACGAAAAAGACAGAAGGATGACAGGGGTAAGGGAGAGAAGAGAGGAAAGATCTCATCTTTCTATCGCTGTCATTCCACCCTCGACCTAAGGGAAATTGCCACCCAGGTGTAACGGGCACTGTGTTCACCTGCCTGTTCCGATTAACCTCCTCACACGCACACAATCACACTGAGAGAAAGAGCTGACAAACCCACAGATCTTTTACCAGTGTTGTGTAGGTTTGCCACTCTAATTTGAAGAAGAACAACACAGATTCTCTGGGTTAAAGAAATGTATATGTTTTCCTTTTATACTTTTATTTGATAGAAACAGCTGGAAGGAGGCAGCGAGAGAGAGGGGACAAACCTGGGAGTTCATAGCAATGAGCTAACCATACATGGGACACACACTCCAGCAGCTGAACCCATATACACATATATTTTTGACAATTTAGTTCCTCTACCAATATGATGATATAATCTCCCTGAACCGGTATCAGCCCATAAAACCCTTCTAACAAACTAAGAGCTATCACACTGAGATTCATGTAAGAGGAGAGAAGTTTTCTCCCTCTCTGACAGACGCACAAACTCTATTTCCAACCAGCACCTTGAGTATTAGGTTAAATAATTGAGGAGAATGCAAACACTGCAGCAGAAAAAGTACAACAGCCGCTTTCTCCAACACACACGCATAAATAAAACCTCTGACGTCATACCACTGAACCTACCATTTCTATAAAACATGCTGAAACTGTTGCAAGCAAACAAAAACAAAGGTGCTGGATAAACATAGAAATTGTACACGCAGTAAACCTGCACAGAAACATACATGCATGTCTGCCTCCGTGTGCACATATTGTATACACACGTGCAAACAAACATACGCAATGATAAACATGCAGGCAACTGTGCAATTTCCACACACACAAACACCTTTGTGTATACAAAAAGATCAATTGTCCTGACACACACGTATAAGCCTGTCAACAAACACGCAAGGACACAGATTCCTTCCTGGTACAGTACTCTCTCTGTCTCTTTCTCTCGATTACAAACAAACACAGCTGGCAACCAGTTTCCCTAAAAAAATGTGTTCAAATTAAACTGATCAGTCACGCAGATACAAAAATACAGTATGTGTATGTGTACATGCACAAACACACGCTCACGTACACACAGAAACACCTGATGTATGGGAATAAACACAGCCCTCAAACATGTACGCTGTCTCACACAGTGCTGATGTCACATGGCTCGCCTGGAGTACAGTAGATGATAGATTGGATCTAGCAGCCCCAGAAACTGACAGACAGAGTGGTTATTGTTCAGCTGGTATGATTCAGCCCTGGTGCAAACCAGAGTGCAAGAAGCTCTCTTCAAAAACTTCTTAAATGAATTTAGGAAATTTGTTAAAGTGTGTCTCTCAATATGACACGAAACGTTGCTTTCTGCTCGAGCGTGCATATTTGTTAAATGCAAACTGACCACTGTTAGGAGTGCAGACGGTCCAAGAGGAAAAAAAAAGAGACAGAAAGAGACAAAAGCTGTGAGTGTTTTTGTGTAAGAAAGAAAGAAGAAAAGGAGAGAAAGAAAAAAGAAGGTAAAGCGTTTCTTTAGCATTCCAGACATTCCTTCATCTTTTTCTTCTTTTCTGTTCTTCTCTTTCTTTCGCCGTGAAACATTGTACATACCTGCTGTGATCAAAGAGGTGGAACAAATTGGGTGAACTCGCTCGCACACACGCACGCACACACACACACACACACAGAACAGCAGAACAACAGAAACCAAAGAAAGGCAGTGCACTAAAAGTGACAAAGGAGACAGACAACACTGTCTACAATATTAGGCTGAATACAACAGCATGCATCCGTGCTCAGATCATTAGATTCATAAGACCAGGGTGTGTCCTCTCTTTTGAATTCAGCTCTGTGGCAAAACTGCTCCACAGGCCCAGATGGAGAGCGAGGAGACGGTGCCCGAAAGTGGGAGTGAAATGGTGACAGAGAAAACGGGAGACCAGTGAGAAAGAGATGGAGAGTTTGGTGACAATGAGTGGAAGGTGTGGCAAGAGGAAATTGCTGCAGGCAACACAAGCGAAAGCAACCGGCAGTATAGAGAAAGAGAATAATAATTTAAAGCACAGCAGGGAGGCTCTCATAGTAATCTGACTGAGAAATGAAAAATGCTTTGCCGTTTTTAATTCACTTTCCTGCAGACAGAAAATAATTATGTGAAACCAAATCTTTCTCCCGAAGAACTGTGAGCAAGCTTGAGAGAGGTTCCCTTATGTCACTTTTAGTGAGAAGCATCACACACACACACACATACCAGGCTGTCTGACATGAACATGCAGAATTTGCTTTCCTGATGTCACATAACACAATGCTTGTATTCAATGCTGTCACCGCATGTACAACCAACCTGCAAAATTGCTCAGTTCGATCTTAAAGCTGCACTAATAGATATTTTTCAACAGTAATTATGCATCAGATTTCTTTATGTAAAAAGGTGTCGCTATAGTGACAAAGCCAGAGGGAACTACCACCGCTCTACCGCTCTGTGGAGTCTTTTAGACTCTTTCAACTCAATGTCCCTGCCCACAACTTTACTGTTTGTTATTTATCTGCTAGCAGCATGGTTTCAATAAACTGTACTCTCTTTCCAGCATCAAACAGCTGAAACACAAAGTTAACAACCAGCTGGTGAAAACATATCTACCAGCTCTGGAACATGATATTCCCATAGAAGTTGGTGAATACCAAATGAATGCTAAAAGGAGAATGCATATTGAACTGACATCTGTCAGGTGGCCAGAGACACAAGAGACTTATAAATGTTAATGTTGTTCCACATCTGCTGGATGTTTAAATAGGCAACAGTTTGCTAACACAATCACCATATTAACATTAGAAGGTAAATATATATCAGCGTTGTGTTTATAGGATGAAGTTCCCAGAGCCTGAAGTGACACTTCAAATTGTTTATTTTGTCCAGCACAGAGTCAAAAACAAAAAGATATTTGACTTATAACTTATAAAAGAGCTAATTAATAGTGCTGGAACAGGTAGATGTTTGGCCTGTTGTTAAAAGAAATGGCTTAAATCAATAAATGATTGTTATAATTGTTATTGATTTATTTTCAGACAATGCAATATACAAGAGAACATGTGCTTTTAAGTATGACAATGTAACTTATTATACCATCATTTGTTGGATCTTGTTTACAAAGATCTGTGCCTAACAAGTACAAACATGAGATTAAGAATGTCTGTTATTCCTGTTTTAAATCTATTGTGACACATTGTAAAATACAGGAGAAAAGGATTCATCGAGAAGGAGTACAGAGATAAAGACAGAGGTGGCCGGAAGAGAGGTGACGATAGTGGGCTGAGCATGAAGGAAGAGGGTGAACAAGTGAGGAAGCATGGAAGAAAAAAAAGGAGGGAGGGAGAGAGGGAGGATGTAGGGTGGAGACGAGATGTGCATTCCTCAGCAGGGGCGTGACGGAGCGTGCATGTGTGTGTGTCTGCACTGGGAGGTAACTTAATTCGATTTTTAACACAAAGATGATGGCAAAGACACAGAAAGAGAGAAAGAGAGAGAGGGAGAGAGGAGGGAAGGTAGGAGGGAGGGAGAGAAGCGAGAGCTGACTCACCATGTGCTGACAGAAATAGAAGGAGAGAAGGAGAATGAGTAAGAAGACAGAAAAAAGAAACGAGGGGACGGAGGAGAAGGGAAGAGAAGAAAAGTGACGGGATAATGAAAGCAGGGAATGAAAAGGATGCCTTTGGTTACGAGGGTGTGATTTATCTGGAGGAAAGAAAGGGGATGAAAGTGAAAGAGGTTAAGAAAGAAAGAGTGTGCATCACACACACATTTCCACACATGAGAGATCAGAAAATATTCTTACATGTCTCAACACGTGTGTTCACTCCCAATAACAGCACGCGTACATGCCCAAGGAGAGAGTGTGTGTAAAAACGTGGGTGCATGAATTATTTTTTCAGCGGTGGCAGGAGGTCAAATACACGATGGATTTATCATCTTATCATCTGTTCCTTTGTTCTCTCGCACACGGCACACATACGTTTAGACCCAGAGATTTATGGATGCGCACACACAAGCATAATCCACACACACACAAACTCACCAAACTGGCTATAAATTTTCTTAGAGAGTGATTTAATATCTGGTTATGTAATTTCACAACCTGAAGGCCTGAAACACACACACACACACACACATATGCGGTGAGAAGAGCAGCAGGTTACGGACAGAATGTAAAATGTGATTTTTTTTTTTCTTAAATTGGGAATAAATGTGGCGACAACTGAGCACTTTGTGCACCATTTTCAAGATGACAGCGTGTGAAATGACTCACTGTGAGGCAGTGAGGACTGCGAGCAAGTCATCTCTTGTATAATACTCCGGCCTCCCGCCAGACTAGCTGTGTCTCTGTCTCATCCAGATGGCTTCTGAACCAACAGACAACTGGGAGTCCCAAACCAAGCAGCATGCTTCATATGATTACCCGTCTTCAAGGCCGTTTTTACAGGAGCAAGACAGATCCACCAGAACGGTCCACACATTTATCAGTGTATGCTCCCCAAAGTGCCAGTCCATAAATTTTTATACAAAAACTGAGTAGAACAACTAAATCTCAGCCAGTAAAGGATAAACCTTATCCAGAGCAAAAACAAAAGATTGGTAGGAAGGTAATTTCTTCAAACTTCGATTTTCTAGGTCCTGGATTAGCTGCGATGTCAATAAAATGAACTCAACCCTGGTCAGGATTATAGTGCTTTCACTCAGCAACAAGCAAAGATTGTCCACAGTTAGAAACACACATTTTTCGCACACACAGGTGCCTTTTTCT
Source organism: Larimichthys crocea (assembly GCF_000972845.2). Taxonomy (NCBI): domain Eukaryota; kingdom Metazoa; phylum Chordata; class Actinopteri; family Sciaenidae; genus Larimichthys; species Larimichthys crocea. The sequence continues at coordinate 9,595,390 of NC_040030.1, read as the reverse complement.
TACCTGTGTTTCCTCCTGGACCACTCTGTACTGCTCCTTCCACACGGCCATCTTTGTGGCTTCGTCCTTCCTCAGCGCCCTTTCTTTCTTCAGCTCTGGACTCCAAAATGTCTTAATGGAGTTCATGGAGGAGCTCAGCTTAGACTCTTTAGCCTCCAGCTAAAAGAAATCAACATCAGACATTGTAACTCTCGCTTTAATACATGTTTATTTGTATTGATTTGGACATTAGAAATCCTTGATCAATGATTACTTGCCTACATATATTATTTATTCAATTTACTGGCTTTTAGTTTGTCCTTATGGTTACAATCTTTCTTTTCAATTTAAAGTGGCAGAATTCCCAGAGGAACACACGAGTACCCAAACAGCAAAATAAGATATGTAAAATAAATGGATTACTCACTTCTCTGCGTAGTAGTTCGTTTTCTCTCAGCACTTCTCTTAACTGTGTCTGCAGGTCTGACATTGCACCATCTCTCACCTAGTAACACACACACACACAGTATAAGTTTTTAAATGTTTGACACCAGAAAATTCATTTTTGTTCAAGTCTTACAATATAAACATTTTCAGCTGTCAGTACTAAAAGCAAACTTCTCCTTCTGATAGCCACCGCTGATGCAGACAAATCATTCACAAATATTAGGAATCAAATATGAAAAAAAAGACCATAAACATGCATGAATATATTTAGGATTTACACAAAGAGGATACTTTACAACCACTTTTTCAAGATACATTGGGTATTTGGATAGAGAATTTCTTCATATAGTACGCAAGTAACCGCAGCATAGTCAAGAATTAAGAATATGTTCATTTTTAAAAAAAGAACAGAGCACAGAGCATCTACTGTAAGTGAAAAGGTAGAATAAGTTTGAAATGTTTAAAATATTAAGAATTACTAAGAATTCTATTGTTTATTATTATTCATTTATTATGAATTACTTAGAATATTAGAATCCTCACAATAAATGTAACATACAGTGTGTGAATGTGACATACAACAGAGGCTTTAGAGAGCTATGGAGAGATGAAGGACATATTTTTTGTGTAAGAAATAATTATAAACAAGTGAAGGAGGGAGGTATGGGAGAGGAAGGAGAGCTTTGTCTTGGAGAGATGAGTTCTGAGGTTATGACTAATGGTGCAGAGTGGGTGGGAGGGCAGACCTTAGTCTATTTAAACGTACTGTATGAATACCCACAGTTGAAGCATGACTTAAAAATAAAATATTAACCTTTAAACAGTTTTTTGAATTTAGCTTAAATACCCAGAACTACCCACCTCCTCTCCTACACTGAACAGGAGGATAACTCGCATGTGGCAAAACATTTTGTTTGCAATTGTGCAATTGATACCATCTTTTATCTCAGCACACATTCCTCGTCTGTTTATTCTAAACTTCATTTGGGTATGTACTGGACTATTTCTTGGTCAAGACCAGCGACTTCCTAGAGTCTTGTCATCACCATGAGGGTGCCAGGCAAGCAGCAGAGACTTAGGGAAGTGACTTCAAGTTTTTTTTTTACACTTAACTTAAACAAACAAGATATAATGTGTTAATAAGAGCATGTTAAATGTGCTCCAGCTTCATATTGAATGGACAGATATGAGATTAATCTCCGAGAAATACAATTAAATAAGAAATCACTACAACGTCTCACCTGTCTCATTGAGTGGGGCACAGTAGCCGCCTGTGAGGGCTGGTTCTGCATTTCCCCTCCAAATGCGATTGCATCACTGGGCACTCCTCCTCCAGTGTTTATATTAGGACTGCTCCCCATGATGGCCGCTCTCACCCCATAGGGGACCCTGGCCCCAGCCCTGCCCAGGGTCATGGTGCTTTTAGGCAATGAGGGATTAAGCCCACTGCCCAGGCTTCCAATGCCGACTGGGTCTTCGATGGTGTCAGTGAAGTACATTGGACCCCCCGTAGCGTAGGCAGCATTTAAAGACTGAATATTCTCCATTGACAGGGTTTTACCGGAGCCAGTGAGTCCACCGGCTGAGGTGCTGCTGCTGTTTCGCCGGTGTCCAAGACGTGGGGAGCGAGGGAGGCGTGGGGAGCGCCCAGGACTCCCGGACACTGACCCATTCCCATTGGATCCAACAACATCTAGCTTTGAGACGGAACGGGAGCTACCATACATGGTAAGAGAATATGGTGGGTATACTGTAGAGACGAAAGAGTGTCTGGTACAAATGAATAAATCAGGTGAATCAAAAATACATGCTCAAAATGACACAGAAACTCAGAAAATGTAAGATGGATGTCCGAAAAAATCTGAAATGGCTGAAAACACGAAGGCCCGTCAATCTTTTATTGTAGTCCCTTGAGACTTGAACTATCCCGATGCAGTGTTGACATAGCTGTGATCAAGACCTTTCCAACACCCTCACTGTAATCAGTGGGCTTTGTTAGAGAGCAGTAATCGATGGGGCTTTCCTTTAGATAAAGGCAGCCGGTTAATCCACAAGGCCAGGGATGCTGGGATCACCTAAAAAGAAAGGGAGAAAGAGAGTTAATGATCAGTGAAATAAAGATATACTGCACTTAACGTACAAAGGAATACATTAGATTTTTACTGGGTGATGGATCTGATTAACCTGTTTTTGAACTATAGATTTAGAAGGACTTTGTGCACTGCTATAAGGCAGAAAAGGTAGCCAAATATAACTTTATTTGAACTGATCAATTAATCATAAAAGTTATAAATTAAGTAAAACTACCAAACATGGGGCAGTGTTTAGCTCAGATGGTAGATCTGTGGCTCTTTCCGGCATGTCATTCCCTGTCACTATTCAGCTGTGTCTATACAATAAAGCTTGGAAAGGCCAAAATAAATAAACTACCAAACATTTAAAGACCTTATCACAGTTAAAGATTTGGTCACTTTTCTTAATTTTATTTCAACATAAATTGAATCCGTTCGGATTACAAAACATTATTTAATCTGGCAACTTGCAGTAGGCACTTGACGTTTGACATTTTATAGACTAAATGATATTTTTATATTTCAAAAGGTAAGAGAAGCCTCCAAGTCATCTTAACAGCCAGAATAAAACTGCCATAAATGTCATTATACATTAACAGGTTAAATAAATAGCGCACTAAACAAAATGTCAGTATGTTACTGATGCGTGTACTGTAGAATGATATCATTAGGTTTTGAAATTTACAGGGTTCAAAATGGTAAAGAACAAGACTAAGGCTCTACAGCAAAGCTATTGGCTCTACAAAGCTGTAAAGAAGCAAAGTACTGGACACATTTTGATCGGATGATGGTGATAGATGAAAAGCCAGGGGTTCAAAAAGACTATGGATATCTCCAATAAACTGCTTGATCATTCATAATAATTAATAAGCCATATTACTCTAAACTGCAAATGTCAACCTGCTAGTGCAAGAGAAGTAAGCCAAATCACTAAAGTAGATTTTATCCTTTGGGGAACATGATGTACCAAACTTTGTGCCAATCCATCTTGTAGATGTAGAGATAGTTCACTGGGTAAGTAAAATCTGGACTTGTTTGACACTTTAATTATTAAAAATTAAAAGACAGATGATCAAGTCAAGACAAATTATCCTCTGGACACTGTACAATATCATGGCAATCCAGCCAATATTTGATGAGTTATGTCTGCACCAAAGTAGTGGACCGGTAGACCGACATTGCCATTTTAAAAGCCATACCATCACCATGGGAGCGCTAGACATTTAAAAACAGACGTTATAAAACATAAATGTATCTTATTAACTAGGTCATATATATCTAGGTCATGAATGTCATGCTGTATGTTCCCTCTCTTCCACTCATCATAGACTGACATGTACACACAAATGCAGTAAGTGAAAAATATGTATGGCTGATACTTTCAGTTTACACAGTCGAAAAGCTTTGGTTTCATTTAAACTCTGCTACAGGCACAAGCATCAGCCGGTGTGTCACTTCATATGATCACACAGACTGCTTTGTCTCTCCGCCAAACCTTTTTCTTTTTCCTAACCCCTCTAGTCATCACATCAAAGTTACTGTTCTGCAGCTGTAATAAACTGGTTATCAGCAAATAACGTTAAATCAGCCAAAATCCTGCTGAATGAATAACACGTACTAAAATAGATTAATCTGTTTTTTTTCTTTTAGTCAGTCAATTAAATCTCGTTATTAATCCATTTCATTCTGCAATAATAATGTGGGAAGTAAATATAAAACTAAAAAAAGATGACTAAATGCTCTTCTGCTCTATTAATGAAATATGAATCAGACTGGATAGACATTTTATGGGCTACGTTAATAAATGGATGGATATGAAGCCAACATGTAAAGTGCTACGTTTCAAATGAAGCAGCAACCCCATGAAATAGTGTTTTGTCATGCTCTTACAACCTTGCAATCGTCTGTCCGTCTGTGTGTGTGTGTGTGTTGGATGAAATAAATGACCTAAATACTGAAACTGATTAAGTCAGTCAGGTCAAAGTAAGCTTGTAATTAACAGTGTAAAAATAATGAAAAATGTCATTCTTGTGACTCTTCTGTGCGCTCAGTTTAAAGTGACATTATGTAACTTCCCTACCATAAAATAAAAGACTTTAAATCATGCTACACTGACTTGTAATCATCTCTGTCATGTCTGGAAGGGCTGAGCTCTCCCTCAACTTTCTGTGATTTACAAAGTTTCCTGATGGACAGTAAATTACTGCAAGCAATAGCTGCTGTTTGCTAATATTAGGTCAGTTTTTTAGCCGGACTTCCTAGACTGTGAGCTCCGAGCACCAGGGGAGTGTTTGTACCACAGGCATTTAGGACCACCGGGAGGAGGATTTCAGGACAGTGGATGCAGACGCTGGAATGGGCGCCAGGATCAGAATCAGAGCTAAGCAACATAACCGGGCTCCGCGGAGACAGAGCATAGCAGATGCGAAGAGACCGAAGAGGACGATGGAAGCTGAGAAGGGAAAAAAGAGAGTGACTGAGGGTAAATCTGGGACTGACTTTTAGTGGTTGATGCCAAGCTGGGCTTCTTGCTGTTGGACTAGTGAGTAATACAAGCTGGCTGCTACAGTATGTCTTGTGTTGTTGCAGACAAACTTTCTGTTTCAGACAAACTTTCAGTGTATAATTAAGTTTAGTAGTATAATAGTATAAATATAATTAAGCGATCTGGGGTAAATGCACTAAAATATATAATTATATCTAACATCAGGTGTTATGTCTAAAAAAAGTTACTGCATCAGATGAAGACATTACATTTACAGCTACTTAAAAACAACGGCAATCAATCAGTATCTTTAAAGACAGTGATGTCATCCTCAAGTCAGTGGACACATGACCCATTGGACTCACACATGATCATTGGCCACATGATCCACACTCTGTCCTTACTAGAATGACCTAAAGTGAACTAAATTGCTTCAAAAGAATGAAAGCTTCTGTCTTTCTATAACACAGGATTATTTCTAGAGTGCAGAAATATTTATGGAGGGATTTAGGCTTCTGCATTTACTCTGGAGCTATAAAGAGAAGATTTAAACTGGTGCTTAGCAAGTACAGTAAGGCAGATATTATACACACCTCTGAAATATCTTCCCCTCTACATGTGGCTTCTTGCAAATCGCTAACTACAAAAAGTAACCTTTCATTTTAAGTTTGATTAACTGTGCGGCCCTTTAGTCAACCCGTAGTTTGGGTCCTGACCCAGGCCTTTAACAGCCCTTGAGTGGTGTGTCTTTCCAACTGATGTTCTGCTGGGCACAGATCTCTGGCCAACGAGATGTTACTGACAACCAGTGCGCACACATCTGCTCTGTCTTCCCTCAAGCCAAAAGCACACACCTGGACAGAAACAGGCCAGGATCCTGCTTTCTTGCACAGACACACACATTTACACACAGTATATGCTCTCAGGCAAACGCACGCACATGGAGAAAGAACTGTGCACATGTGCTGATGATCATAAAGATAATCATAGCAACATACTACATACAAAACACCACGGATTCACAGATGAACACACATCAGCTCAGTGGCCGTGAGTGATCACGAATAACACACATCTAATGCTTCATTTGAGGCCAATATGAGACTGCAGAGACAGAGTGTGTGTGTGTGTGTGTGTTCAGGGCTTTCCTCCACCTCCCCTCTGGGCCTACTGACCTGTAGATAATGTACATGTTATGTCCCAATTCTCTCTATAATGCAAAATAAACGTCTAGCCCCTTATTAGGCCTTTATTACAGCATTATCTAACACACACATGACCTACCTCTGCTCTTATGTTGTGCACTTAGTGGTTACAGGGTTATGAGCCTTGTTCAAACTCATCTCTGCTCGGTTGCAGAAAAGAACAATCATTTCTCCCACTCATAACGTCAAGCCCTCCTCTGTGGCTGTAGGGCAGCAACAATCCAAGTATCACAATTGAGCTATAACATTATTTTTCCTGGGACATTCCTTTCTGAAAGAGGTACAGGATAATAAATACACCTATCCTCCCACTTCTGAACTGCTTATCTTTTTTTAGGGTCGTGTGAAGCTAGAACCTATCCCAGCATGCACTGGGCAAGCACACCCTGGACCAGTCAGCAGTCTATCATATGGCTAAACACACTTCTTTTTATTTTTATTGGCTTGAGGACTTCATGGAAACCACAACACACAACATGTTGTGTTTTCTACAGTTCGAGTCGAAGGGTCACATGAATAAACCACCAATGTGTCCCAACCAGTTTGGAATGTATCTGTGGTGGTTTTAGACTCTAGGAGGGCCGAGGGTCAGGGACAGAAAACACCACTGAGAGTCAGATTTAAATATAAACAACCTCAAGTCTATGATCAAAATCAAATGAATCGACCAACTGTGGCAAGAATGTTTTTAATGAAACTATACTTTCAAATGAACTTCCAGGAAGAATTATTAGGTAAAAGGAAAAACAATACAGAAATACCAACGCCGCTGGAAACAAACACACTAACGAACACACCTATGACGCAGTTGGCATCACAAGGTCGAGGAAGCACTGGCATATGACCGTCCAAGAGGCCAACAGGCTTATCCTTCACTCTTGCCCTTTCACACCAGTGTGAAAAGCAACATGATAAGAAATCTCTGTGAAACACCGCTACACTGAGTAGTCAGTCATACCCATAACTAGTCTGGCAATGTTTATTTTTATTATCTATAATCTGCAAATTATTTTCTTGATTAATCCTTTGATCAAAACCATTTTCCAGAACCCAAAGTGACATCCTCAGATGTGTGCGCTCTATATTTTTATAAATCAAAACTGCTACTGATTAATTTTCTGTCAGTTCACTATTTATCATATGCTGTACTGCAAATATTCAACCACAAAATGTCCAACTGCAACCACAGTACATCCTGGAACGGATCCTGAAACAGACTCAGGAGTGCACCTGAGAACCAAAATAACCTCATCCCCTTTCTGTCCACAAACACTCCACAGGAAACACCAGTGCACACAACGCCCTGTGTTTCATCCTCCCTGTACAGTCACTAACAGCCGTTCTGCATGTCTCATCTTTCCTTCACAAACTCAGTGTTGTCTTAGGCCTCATAAAATCCTAGAATCTCACACTAGGCTACCAAGAAAGTCTTCATGGTTGAACGCCAAGTACTGTACTTGTATATGTGCAGATAACCAGTATGAGCCGGCACAGCAGAGAAACAGACTTCAAGACTTTTGTAGTTATTCTCCCAACATGGTGGCAGATAAAGAAGCAACATATTTTCACATTTTGAGTTAATATGGAGAACTTATTAGCAAACAGTTGCCTGTTTACGTTATGTTGTGTGTCCACGTGCTGGTCTATACCTTCACCACCGAATTGCTAATTTTATACATGTGCTCCTTGGTGATGGGCCGGTGGCCAGTAATGGAGATTTTAGAACAGTAAGGTTGTGGGCTGAAGAAACCAAAACAACAAGCTGAAAAACACTACAAAGGAACTACAGAGTGAGGTGATGTTTTATGGGTTGGTCACTATGAGCAAACCCCTAGTCATATGATCCATTGTCAATATTAAAATACTGATTCTAGTGGCGTCACCTTCATCACCAACATCACCTTTAAATATATGAATAAAACTATAGAGCTTAGAATAGGGCCAAGCAGACATGAGGAGGTTTTTAGTTTTCTATTCTGTGAGAGGATGATGTTTGATTAACATACTTACACCTGTTTATTCCTCATTTTCCCATCGCTCTTTCTTCTACCTCTAATCTTTTCCCTCTCCAACTCTCACTTGTCTTCAGGATGCTGTCACTTCCTCTCACTGCCTCTACTCTTTCTCCATCAGCATTCCTGAAGGTGTTCGGCATGTTCTATTTATGTGACAACCCCACATCCATCTGTCACACTGCACAATGCAACACACATACACACCACTCAACCTATACTTAGCCGGCTGGTGTTTCAGCATGGGAGTTTGTCTCTCGCCTTGGTATCTGGGCTCATAAAAACACATTATACTCATCCCGAATATTATTATTCTCCATTACTCTCTGTTCCTGTCAGGCTCGTTGTGATATGATGTGTGCTGTGTGGGGTTACACATCTCACTGAAAGTCAACTCGACAGCCGCTCTGAAGGGGAGAGCCGTACTCGTTCCGCAACTAATCTGTCTGAAGATTTAAGAGGTAGACCCATCGTTCACCAGATCTGGCTTTTTTTAAACCCTCACAGCTGCTTTATCATGCCAATAATAACATTACCTAGCTGAAAATCTGATTATTTGTCGTAGGAGTGCAACAGTAAGGGGAACAGTAAATAAAACTCTTAAGAACCAACTTGGGAGTAATTTGCTCAGTGTGAGTAAGACACATTTATCAAGGCACTTAATCCTACTTACAGTGAAGTTTAAATGTAACTTTTGAGAGCAACTCTCAAGTGATTGCGTTGTTAATTATGCACTGAGCAGAGACAAGGATTTACCCTCCATCTGACAGAAACATCTGTCATCAATCTGTGGCAATTGCCATGTTGAATTAACAATCTAATATATTCATAATATATAAATACACAAATGAGGATACATTGTTAGGATATTGGCTGGCATGGAAACTTGAGCAGGAAAGAAATTGTGCTAGTATACGAGGTACATCCGAGAAATCACTGACGCAGTGAAGATGCATGGAAAATGTCTGGTTTGCACTCCTGTTAACTGCAAAAAAATAAAAATGTGGTGTAGGATTATATCAAATGTTCAAATCAAATGCAAACAACAGGCTTTATGTCCCAATCCTGAATTAGATTTACTGATTCAGCTAACATACCTGTTCATCATGTCAGTTATTTTGTACAGTCACATCACAGCATGTCTCACTCGTCTCTATATTGTTGTAATCTACTCTAAACCAACTTCACTGACCCCTGGAGCTGAGCTAAGTTTTTAAGTCTTAGACATGTAATAAATCACTTTCATTCTTGATCTTAAACAAGTGCTACTGACTTTAGTTCCTACATTTCACGACTTCATGTATTTTGGGTTTACAAGAACTCATCGAGCACTGCCGTGTAATGCATAGCTCACGCAGTGCCGCCTTTTGGTTTTGAGTAACGGGTCATTAGTGGTTTGGCTTAGTACCACATACAGACACAAGATATTGTCTCCGTGTCAGGGCATGATATTGATGACAAACTATTATGACACTTTTGTGCTGATTTGTGCATTTCTAAGTGAATTGCAACACATCTAAAAACTATTTCTGCAGGATTTATGTGATAATTTGTAGAGGAAAAAACACAAAAAAGGGTTGTTATTTTTTGGTTTTGGTTCAGAGCTTCTTTTTTTTCTTCTTTCAGACGGTGTGCTACACCGTCCTCACAAGCAGAAAAATCTATTAATCCTGCAAACAAGATACTGAAATAGCCAAACGGCAAGGGTTTTTTTTCAATCAACTGAGCAGCCCAATTACACTTGGGAGAAAATATTAGGCAGAAGATGTCTGGGAAAGATACAGATTTTAGCTCACCGCAGTGTCTGTACTACTTGTAACCTCACTCTCTGCCACCAGTCCCATCAGCGATAAGACATATAATATGGTTCAGACACTGGAAAGCACAACACTGATAAGGGACTGATAGCATCAGCTGCAGTCTATTGTGTGCCACAGGAAATTAATCCGAGACGCAGGCTGGGCAAACAAATCGCGCATACAATCTGACGTCCACGCACACTATGACTCACACAAATCCATGTATATGCACAAAAATACAGCGTTGTCATGCACATGTAAACACACACGGCACACTTATCTAATCTGGGCTGCTGCCTATATGACTAAATATGGAAAACGAACCGTTGAGACTTGACAATTGTCACAAAGGCAAAAAAAAAGCTCATTCAGGAGTGTGAAGTGGTTAATGGAAGAGAAAATGAGAGTGGAACCCCTCCAGGCTTCTCCTGTAAAGAGGAATGTGCTCCTACAGTCAACTTGCCAAGTTAAATAAAGATGAAGGGCGTTGAGAAGGTGACCTAACCCCCTCCCTCCATCTACCTCCATATATTTATCTAATAAACAAGACATCAAAGATTAGGCCCTGTGATAAAAGTAAGTTCTGGGGTGTTAATTTGAAAGAGTTAACTGTCTTTCCTCCTGTTGCAAACTGTTGAGCCCCGAAGGCAAAAGTTTCTACCTTTGATGTTGAACCTGGAGACAGGGGAGCCGCACAAGAGTTCAGAGAGGTAAGGGTGAGGTTGTGCATAAATCATTATCGAAAAAAACAAAACAAAAAGAAAATAGTGAAATGAGATTTACCCACGCTTGGCCTGAGGTTTGCAGTGCCTGGACATTTAAAAAATGTCAAGTGTTTACAATAATCTCAGTGGAAGGAAGCGGCTCAGTTCCCTGACTCTGTGTTCCCGGAGAAGGGGCGGTGCTGAGAAATAGAGGCTGTGGGCGGAACACGGAGGAAATCACGGCGGCGTCCCCACCAGCTCCACCCTCCACCCTCCACCCTCCCAATGGGCATTGCAAAACACACGCAGCATATTTTTTCACCTCCTATCTTTCTTTCTTTCTTTTTTGTCAACGCGATCATATCTATATAAAGTTTGATTTGCTTTGCAAACAGTGTCTCTTGATCCTGGTCTCGGTGGCGTGGCTTTTGCATGCGGTCTGTCACAGCTGGCAAAGACATGGCTGTTCTGTTGACAGTCCTGTGCAACTAATGACAGGATTTAAAAAGAAAAAAGAAAGAAAAAAAACATTATTTTTTATTTAGTTGTCTTGAAAGAGTTGAGAAGACAAACAACCGAGCTGCAGAAATGATGCGAGATGTTAGAAATATGAAAACACACCCATGGGAATATTATAGCAAGAGATTAAAGTTAATGTTGACTAACGGAGGCACACTTCAAGTCCCTCGGGGAATATTAGTGATACCGCTATAAAGTACAATGAGGTCACTAAAGTGGCGCTGTAAAAGAATATTACAGCAATTATGTGGCTTTTTGAAACTACAAGGCTGTCAGCAGCACTTCAACACACGCAGTGAACAGATTGATAATCGCATTTAGAGGCACAGGGACGAGACATGCTGTTATTAGGCTGTTATTCCGGCGGAAAGCCTCAGGGTGTACAGCTACAATTGGTTCAAAACGAGAGGACGCCTTGTTGATTGGTTTTTTTTTTTATTGTCGTTTGTCCTGCAAGAAAACAAATATAGAAAATGTGTCATAATGCCCTCCCCGGCGGATATTTCACAAGGTCCTCACAGCTGACCTGAAACCGCTGCGCCTCAAAAGCAGCCATCAAATTTTAATTATTGCCGTGCTCCTTTTATTCCCACACACACGCACACACAAACAAAGACATGTGAGGTTGGCCGTGGACATGTAACATACATACACACAGTAGGGCCTGTGTAATAAAACATGCATGTGTACACGCACACAGTCGGACTGCCAGCTAAGTTCAAATACTCACTGCGGCTGTGTTTACGTTGCTGCCCCCTCGGTTGTGAAATAAGCCAAAGAAAGGCCAGTCACAGTCACATCTCCTCCTCAGCTCTCCTGCTGCTGTCAAACCTCAAAGTGACGTTTCGTAACGTAACCGACGGTCAGCCGAGGTGAAACGCTTTTCTCTTTCGGGGCTGTCTCTCTCTCTCTTTCCCCCACCTCTTGTCTTGAGACTGTCTCGCTGCCTCTCCTGTCTATCTTTCCCTCCTTTCCCGTTTTTTTTCGCCAGCTCCTCCACTGGTGGCTTCCCCTAACTGCTCGGGCGCTCCCGTGACGTCACGACGGTGGAGCTGTGGAGCGCGCGCCCCCGTCACGTACCAACCAACCCACCCTCCCTCTCTCCTCCGCTCCGCGTGCATGATATTTATTAAAGTCGCGATTAAATAAAATAATTAAATTTTTTCCATTTTAATATTACCTTATCGTGTTGTTCATCACACACACACACACACACACATATATATTATAACATAACATACAACACACACACACACACACACACATATATATATATATAATATATATATACACATACATACACACACCACACACACACACATATATATATATATATATATATATTCCGACATACATACACACACACACACACACATCCATATATATATATATATTAACTAAATGTAAACACACACACACACACACACATATATATATATATGTATATGTATATAGTGACTATGACTGATGTATATAGTTAATATTCTATGTATATATTATATACCATATGATATATATATATATATATATACATAGCCAGCATTTTTTTTATTTATGTGTTAGATTATTATTATTAATAGATAAATGTAATTTTAACTTTATATACAGCTATGTACCGGGCAGTTCTAATCTATAATAGTAGATCACATGTTTATTGGAAAACTTTTCATCTGTAAAGTGACAAATAAGGCTGTCAGATAAATGTAGTGGAGTGAAATAAACAGAAATACTCAAGCAAAGTAGAAGTAGAATTGTACAGTACAGAAAAATACATTTCTTCTGCATAAATGCATTTGGTTACTTTGGTTTATACCATAAATCTATATTTTCACAATCTGAAAACATAGACAGTGTATGTGGATAACTGATTGATGATGAAATAATTCAACAGTTCAGATAACATGATTTATTAGCTTTAGCATCTTTATTTAATACCAGCAAGGAGACATTATACCTTATCTCAGTTATCTGTGCCAGATTATTTCTGCCTGGATTTTCTTCTCTGTGGGAAAAGACGGTCTTTTGTCATTTAATATTCCTGAACCACAGTAATGGGATATTTCTTGATTTCATCACATGATGGATTTGTATTGATGGAGTATTTTGTTTATTTAGCTGTGAGAGGACCACAATGAGGAGACAAGGACTGGGCGTTAGATTCAAATAGGGGGTCAGTGACCATGAGCTGTGTGTATGGATTCATATGGTTCAAGTGTAGAAATGTCATAAACCTTAAATGTTTAACCAGAAATCTGTATTGTATTCAGTACGTTTAGTTTGTAGTCATCATTTATACTTGATTTCCTCACTCCCATCTTTTTAGAGTGATGCTTCTATGTTCTTTCTGCAACCATGCATTGGACCGATGGCATGTTGACATTTAGGAGTCAGTCTGTTTGATGAGTGAATGACCTACATATAATATGTAACTAAGGTTTGTGGTATATTTCATAACTGGTCACCCTGGCCTTGTAGGCCTTTTTTCTGTCTCATCCCCAAGAAATTTTTCCAACTAGACAATGACCAAAGGGACACACACACACACAGACACACACACACACACATACAGAGTGGCCCAGTTCCCAGGGCGCCAGTCAGTCAGACAGCTGAGGTATAAATAGTCAGCTGGCTAAAGTTTCCCTTGAGAGAAAAGCTCCAGGAGTGGTAGACCAGCGCTCCCTTCTGAAAGATACAAAACTTTTACTGGTGGCTTCTATGTATTTTGTCAGCATAAAAAATGACTTAAAGGACCCTCCTTTGCTAATCATAACAGTGCCCATGAGGAAGGCATATGACACCCATCAATGAAATCTAAGGAAACAGAAGAAAAAACATAATCTGAGAAGCATTTGTTTTTAAAGACCTTTATTATGCTGTACAATACATATGTTGCATAGTACGCAGCACATAAACACCTGATTTTGAAGCTCTTTATCAGATATGTTTTGGCCAAGCAGGCCAGACAGATGATGGATGCCTTCAAAAAAAAAGCATGCATTTAGAAAAAAAAAATACTGGTATGTGAAAGTCAAAGTGATCAACACATCAAATAACACATGCTGTATGCTCACAAATGTATACTAAAATTCAAAGAAGTAACTGATTAATATGGTTGTTGTTACTTTGCATAAAGTGAGAAAAAGTATGTATTCTATAATTTCAACTGCATTTTGGAGCCTAATATTAAACCAATTATAGGGAAAATCATGAAAAATGCCCAAATGAATTAATTTAAGGTACATGTTTTGTTCAACCAACACTTAAAAACCAATAGATATTTAGTTTATTATCACATAAGCTTGTGAGGACAAGTACATATTTACATTTGAGAAGCTTGAACCAGAGACTTTCTGGCAATTTCTTAATTATCTAATTTTATTGTTGTGTAGATTGACTAATTCATGTATTCACAAATCGTTTTAAGTATTTCTGAGTGCCATAGTTGAAACTTGGTTCCTATGATGTCATTGTCCATTCCTTGTTTCCTTTTACAGAAGCATCTCTGAGAAACAGACCAGAACACTGGTTAAGCAATTGTGCCATCCCATGGTTAGACACATGTATTGCATCTCACAGGTGTGATTTCAAGCATGTCATCATCTCCATAGATACCCAAAATTGGGTAGAGCTTTGGTCTGCTACCAAACAGACCAGTCATAGAATAGAGAAAAGATTGTAGGGGTGTTGTGGTCTCACTGAAGGCACATCCTGTATAAGAGTAGATCAGAGTCCTGGTGTCCACATCATAAAAGGAGACCTCTCCCTTCTCATAATCGACAAACACACCAACTGTTTGGGGCCCTTGGCTTAGTTCCAGGCTTGGTTCCATAAAATGACCAAGATATTCCTCTTGGAATTGGCTGGTGATTTTAGTAAATGTCCAGCATCCATTCTCAGGCAGAGGACAGCCGAATACCTGCCTGTTAACGGTCTCTTTGACCACTCCCAAGACACAGCATGTACTCCCACTAATCTGAACCTCATAGTAAAACCTGCCTGAGGAAAAACCATCTTTCCCAAGGACAAAGGGATTATATTCAAACCTTTTCCTGAATAAAGTAGGAAAAAACAGTCTGCCTTTGTGATATCTCACTTGTTTCCCATCCTCAGACACCGTGAGTTTGGAATTGGCTGCGTAGGGGTCCAGAGTCACATCCACCGCATCGCACTGCTGGATCATCAGCAACTTGTCCCGAGGAGGATTCCACACTTCCCTAATAAACTCATCTGTCATCGGTTTTTCAGCTGCATAAAGTTGTGCTGTGGCCTCACATCCGTCTGAAAGCCTGACCTCGTGAATAAGCATCTCCATCTCATTACTGAGTATCTTTTCCATCTGACCCACTGCTTTTTTCACCATCCCTATGCAGGTCTGTTGACTGATCTCAGAGATGTCTAGTCTAAAGGGAGGGGTGGAGTGAGATGAAGGATCAATTTGGTCCCTTGTGTGTGCAGGAGAGGAGAGAGAATGATAGCTCTGCAGGAGATGTAGGTGGTCCTCAGTTTGTAAAAGTTGCTCCATTTCGGATCTTTTCCTCCTCAGTTCACTGACTTCTTGTTCCAGCTGTGTCACATAGTCTTTAGCCTGCCTCTCTGCTGCTTTCTGCTTCTCCTGGACCAACTCATTCAGCTCAGCTGCTCTTTTTTGTAGAGAGACCACAAGCGCATTGAAAACCTCAGCAATTTCTGCTATTTGTTTCTCTGACTCTTCCTTGCCCTGTTCAATTGAGTGTTTGATCATCTCAATACTACAGGATTTAGTGTTTTCCATCGCTTTTATCTCTGATGTTAAATTGACCAGCTCGGCTTTCCTCTGTCTGGACGCATGCTCTAACGGGACGGTTTTATGCGTTGCATGGTCATCTTTCAAGCACATGAAACACACACACATCTGGTCTTCCTGACAGAAGAGCTCAAACATCTTGTCGTGCTTCTGACACACCCTGTCCTGCAGGTTTGACACAGGGTCGATCAGCTGGTGCTTCTTAAGTGTTGTGACTCTCTGATGAGGCTCCAGGTGATGCTGGCAGAATGAGGTCAAACACACCAGGCACGTCTTCTGGGCCTTGAGCTTCAGCCCACAGCAGATGTCACAGGGAACTTCCCCTGGTTTGGCAAGGATGTCATATTCACCTGTTACCCTCATTTTGTTGAAATGCTCCACCATATCTCTGAACTCTGTGTTGACCTGAAGCTGTGGTCTTTTTCTGAACTTCTTCTGACAAAGCGGACACTGTGTTGGGTTTTTGCTGGCCCAATAACCTGTGATACAAGTCTTGCAGTAGTTGTGTCCACATGGTGTAGAGACGGGCTCAGTGAACACATCCAGGCAGATTGAACACCTGAACTGCTCTTCACACAGGATGTTCATGGCTGAAGCTATGTCTGGATAAGAGGAGAGGATTTGATGATTAAGATTTTTTATTTCAAATCCTAAAAATATGTTAATCAAATGGGTTGCTTACATTTTTGACGACCATTTCCCTATCTAGGAAGTTGGGTTTTCAAAATTATTTTTACCTCTGTCAATTTGACTGTTTGTAGCCAATTCAATAACAGAATATGCAGATCAGAGCATGAAGGCAACACAAGGATGTGTAGAGGTGTGAAAATATTAGTTTCAATCAACATATAGAGTCAGATATATAGTCTCAAGTACTACAACTCTACAAGTTACTTACAAATTCCATGGCACTTGTACTTATTTGAGAATTTCCTTTTTATGCAATGTTACATTTCTACTCCAATACAACAAGTGGTGAATATTGTACTTTTTAATTTGCCACATTTGTCTGACAGCTTTAGTTATAGTTACCTCACAAACTGTGATACTTGTACTGTCCAGTGAAAACCACCACATTTGATGATACTGGATAGGATTTTTTCTGGTAAACTGAAGGATTAAATGAGTTCTTTAATGGGTTGAGAAAATTCTCATTCTTCTTAAGATAACTATTCTTTTTTTTAAATAAATCAAATTAACTTTATCTTGAAAATGTAATGTCACAAAGCAGAGAAAAGGGCCGTTTTTATGATCCCAGCTGATATGCAAGACATGTCCAGAATTATAGTCTATGAATGTTTACATATTCAAAAATAAACTATTGTTTATTAACATAATGTAAAGACATTATAAGGGCGAAAGGGAAGAAGTGAGTAAGTAGATCTCTTTCTTGCTCGTGATATTCAAGCTTCCTGTTTGATCAGTGAAACAAGTAAGTGAACAATGAAATTATGAAATTTGTAATTATTCGAACTGATTAAATACAGAAAATACTGAAGAGCTTTCCACCGTCAAACACAGCCCAGATCGTCTAGCACTGGGATCGGTGCTATTTTTGATCATTACTGAAGACGCATTTCTTTTTAAAGCTATATTTAGCACATCCTTATCTAAGTATAATGACACTGAACTTTACCTGTCGAGATGCCTGTTTGTTGTTTGTAGTCTGTCTGTTGTCTGTGTGTTTGTCTGTCTGTCTGAAAAAAAGGTTCCTCTTGGGCGTGTAGTTAAGTTTCATTTCTACAGAATGACACATGATCCCTCCCTTCCTCTTCCGCTCCCCCTCCTCCCCTTGGAAAGAGTTCCTCAAAGCAGTATTTGCCTCTTTTTTTATTTTTAAGTAGGAAAAAAAAGGCAGAATCTGTTGACAATAAATGTTACAAATGTATTGTTTTTTTAAAATATTTTTTCTTTTATTTTTCTTTTCTTTCTTTTTTTTATTGTGGTATTTTACTTTATTTTAAAGTTGCTGTTTTTTGTTTGTTTGTTTGTTTGTTTGTTTGTTTGTTTGTTTGTTTGTTTGTTTTACAATAACCCAAACGCCAATAACATTCATAGGTTTAATGCTATAAAAAGACAAACCGTGTGTGTGTGTGTGTGTGTGTGTGTGTGTGTGTGTGTGTGTGTGTGTGTGTGTGTTTGATGTGTGTCCATATGTGGTTTTATGTGTGTTTGGGTGTCAGAAGTGGAGTCAAGCCAGCAGCCACCCGGAAGAAGACAGTTCTTTTGATTTATCTTTAGTCAATATTATATAGTTTTATTATTATAATTTTGTGTAGATCGACTAAATGACAAATTCACAAATCGTTTCAGCTCTAAAAACAATGTATAAAAGACTGCCACAGATAAAACTGAGTTCTTATGATGCCACTGTCCACTCCTTCTTTCCTTTTATAGTAGCATCTGATAAACATAGAAACAGAGCAGAACACTGGTTAAACAATAGTGCCATCTCCTGGTTAGACATGGGATGTGTTGCATCTCACAGGTGTGATTTCAAGTATGTCATCACCTCCAGAGATGCCCAAAACAGGGTAGAGCTTTGGTCTGTTGCTTAAGGGAGTGCCAGTCATAGAATAGAGAAAAGCTTTTGGGGATGTTGTGGTCTCACTGAAGGCACATCCTGTATAAGAGTAGATCAGAGTCCTGGTGTCCACGTCATAAAAGGAGACCTCTCCCTTCTCGTAATCAACAAACACACCAACTGTTTGGGGCCCTTGCTTCAGTTTCAGAGGAGGTTCAAGAAAATGACCAAGATATTCCTCTTTGAATTGGTTGGTGGTTTTAGTAAATGTCCAGCATCCATTCTCAGGCACAGGACAGGTGTATCCCTCCCTGCTAATGGACTCTTTGGCCACTCCCAAGACATAGCCTATATTTCTACTAACCCGAACCTCATAGTAAAACCTGCCTGAGGAAAAACCATCTTTCCCAAGGACAAAGGGATTAAATTCAAATCCTCTCCTGAATAAAATAGGAAAAAACAGTCCGCCTTTGTGATATCTCACTTGTTTCCCATCCTCAGACACCGCGAGTTTGGAATTGGCTGTGTAGGGGTCCAGAGTCACATCCACCGCATCACACTGCTGGATCATCAGCAACTCGTCCCGAGGAGGATTCCAGACTTCCCTAATAAACTCATCTGTCATCGGTTTTTCAGCTGCATAAAGTTGTGCTGTGGCCTCACATCCGTCTGAAAGCCTGACCTCGTGAATAAGCATCTCCATCTCATTACTGAGTATCTTTTCCATCTGACCCACTGCTTTTTTCACTATCTCTACATAAGTCTGTTGACTGATCTCAGGGACGTCTGGTCTAAAGGGAGAGGTGAGGTGAGATGGACGATCAACTTGGACCCTTGTGTGTGCAGGAGAGGAGAGAGGCTGATAGCTCTGTAGGAGATGTAGGTGGTCCTCAGTTTGTAAAAGTTGCTCCAATTCATCTCTTTTCCTCCTCAGTTCACTGACTTCTTGTTCCAGCTGTGTCACATTGTCTTTAGCCTGCCTCTCTGCTGCTTTCTGCAGCTTCTCCTGGACCAACTCATTCAACTCAGGCACTCTTCTTTGTAGAGAGACCACAAGAGCATTGAAAACCTCAGCAATTTCTGCTATTTGTTTCTCTGACTCTTCTTTGCCCTGTTTAATTGAACATTCGAATATTTCAATAGACCGGGATTTCACGTTTTCCATCGCTTTTATCTCTGATGTTAAATTGACCAGCTCGGCTTTCCTCTGTCTGGACGCATGCTCTAACGGGACGGCTTTATGCGTTGCATGGTCATCTTTCAAGCACACGAAACACACACACATCTGGTCTTCCTGACAGAAGAGCTCAAACATCTTGTCGTGCTTCTGACACACCCTGTCCTGCAGGTTTGACACAGGGTCGATCAGCTGGTGCTTCTTAAGTGTTGTGACTCTCTGATGAGGCTCCAGGTGATGCTGGCAGAATGAGGTCAAACACACCAGGCACGTCTTCTGGGCCTTGAGCTTCAGCCCACAGCAGATGTCACAGGGAACTTCCCCTGGTTTGGCAAGGATGTCATATTCACCCGTTACCCTCATTTTGTTGAAATGCTCCACCATATCTCTGAACTCTGTGTTGACCTGAAGCTCTGGTCTTTTTCTGAACTTCTTCTGACAGAGCGGACACTGTGTCGGGTTTTTGCTGGCCCAATAATCTGTGATACAAGTCTTGCAGTAGTTGTGTCCACATGGTGTAGAGACGGGCTCAGTGAACACATCCAGGCAGATTGAACACCTGAACTGCTCTTCACACGGGATGTTCATGGCTGAAGCCATGTCTGGATAAGAGAAGAGGATTTGATGATTAAGTTTTTGTTTTTTTCAATCCTAAAAATATCCTAAAAATATTAATCAAATAGGTTGCTTACATTTTTGACAGACTTTCAAAATAATTTTTTACCTCTATCAAATTGAATAGAATATGAACAGAATATGCAGATCAGAGCATGAAGGCAACACAAGGATGCACATGACTTGATGATTAAGAGTTTTAATTTCAAATTTTCAAATTTTAATTTCAAATTTCAAGTCAATCCAGTATGCCCCTGAAAGTGAATTCTAATAAACACTTTCAAGCAACTTATGTAGTTTTGGTGAAGGCTAAAAATAAGCTTTACTCAATGGCTTTATTTTGTTATTTTATTATGGTGGTATTATATGTCTTTAATCAATAGCTGACATAATAGAGATGACAAAAAAATGACATGTAACAAAGGTTCATGTCCTTGACACCAAGACCCCCACTTAAACTATGTGTTACTTTATCAACTTCATTGGATTTCTCCCTTGCAATTCAAACACGTGCAGTCAATTCAAAAGTCATTCTTGTGGCCACAGCAGTGCACACGAGCAAACATCTGCAGTGATGCGTCATCAGTCAGCATTTTTACTGCCAGAATGACTGGGAGAACTGACTTCAGTTTAATGGTATTTTATTGTACTTTTTATGCAACTTTATATTTCTACCATGTCTCTATGTCCAGAATTATAGCCCATGAATGTTTAAACATTCAAAAAATAAACTGGATTTTATCAACATAAGACATCACAATGACCAAAGGGAAGAAGTGTATACATAAAACTGCTGGTTCAAATTCAAGCTTCTAGTTTGATCAGTAAACAACCTTTGAGCTCAACAAACAGAGTAAATAAAGGTATAATCATGAAATTTGTAATTATTTGACCTGATTAAATACAAGAAATATTCTTTCCACTGTCAAACACAGCCCAGGTAGTTTAGCATTAGGATCTGTGATACTACATTATTGAAGACACATTGTTTGATTCTTTGTAGTTATATATAGCACATTCTCATCTAAGTATAAAGAAAGAGGAAGATCAGAAAACGAGCTTGAACTTTACCTGCCGAGATGTCTGTCTGTCTGTCTGCGTGTTTGTCCGAAAAAAGTTTCCTCGTAGGCGTGTAGTTTCATTTCTTGGAAATGACACATGATCCCTCCTTTCCTCTTCTTCTCCTCCTCCTCTCCATGGAAAAAGTTACTCAAAGCAGCATTTGCCTCTTGAAACGTAACAACAAACCAGCCAACAAGGGAACAATACTACTACCAAATTGTAGCTGCAACTAAGCACACAAATAAGCATGCCTTTATTACTATACCTACTACTAATTTCATATAGACATTTCCCCTTTCTGACTCATATTAAACTTCTATGAACTCTCTTGATGCTTTGATAAAGAAGGCTTTTTCAGCACTGACCGACTTCCAGAGATTCATCAGGTCTTGTCATGTCCTTCATAGGATTTTCCTGTGATTACTTCAATGTTGAAAATCAACCACATCAAAAGAGAAGAGACAAAGTGCAGATCAAGGGCACATGTATCATAGAAACTGAAATACTTTGCAGTATTTTATTATCAGATACATTTTCTTACATTTTCCTTTATTTGCTGTAAAGTTAGCCAACACAGAGTCATCTGCACATCATTAAAATGATCCAAAACAATAAAGAAGATGAGCAGGTTCATCATAATAATAAAACAAAGGCTCCTTTTTTAAAACTTGTGTTTTATTTGTTGAATGTGTTTGCTGAAGTGAGCAGCTGTTAGATGAGGGCTGCTTTTATGTTCTTGACATCTCTTGGACACAAGATGTCACCATTACCTAATAAAAGCTTGGTAAAGGACTATCACTATAAGCAGGATTACAATATATTTTACCATATATGTACATATTTTTTTAAAACAAATGTGTTAATGTGTTAAAAATCATAAAATAAGTTAGTACTGACTCGTAACACATAACAGCTCTGTTAAAAATAAATGGTTGCACAGCTAAAATAGACATAAAATAAATGTGAGGTCCACTGTATATACAGTATGTATGCATGTTATTAGCTATGGTGAGTGTGTCTGTGTGGTAGTGCAACCTAAAATGTGTCAGTGAATGCGCATCATAAGCCAAGGGAAGTATCCAGTGCTCTGCATGCCGAAGGTACTGATGAAGAAGTTGAGGACTGTGGTGATGAAGACTATGATGGTTGTTACGTTGTTCAAGTAATCCAAACGATTCTGCAGGGCGCTGTTATTCAGGTCCCGACGGCCTGTGACACACACACACACACACATACACAGTAGAGAAAGAGAGGGTTCAAACTGCTCTAGGACACACAGAGGGACTTGCAGTTTGTCCATGATGCACTACATTTTGATTCCCTTAAAATGAATGGACAAAATAAAATGAGATTTCACTTCTTTTCTTCAAACACTGACATCTTCATATGCACGTTGACACACACACACATACACACACACGCACACTTGCTTGTGACAGTAGGTCCACTTCCTGTCCACACTGTTACTTTGCATTCACTCGTTTACAATAAGTATAGCACAGACTTCTGTTGAATCACTACATTTATTTAGCTTTCTGGGGGAGAGTGTACGTACATATTAGAGGGATGTCTCTTATTTATTTATATTACCCTGTTTTTGTCTGGTATAGAACCTCAAGATCATTTTCTGTGTCAAAGAAGTTTTTAAAATAAATTATATAGAATAAAATGCATGTAAAGTGTAAAACAGTTTGAAATACACATAATGAAACACATGCAAATACAATAATGAATATTTACATAGATATTCAGTTGGTTAAAGTGAAAACATTTTAGTTGGATTACAGTGTGAGTCATTTTTCAAAACACAAATTAACATGATATACTGCATGTGAAATGTTCGTCTCAACTTTATAGAAAAAGAGTTTTTAACTTCAACTTTAAATCAACATGTTTAAGTGTGTGTGAAAATATTGTATGTGCATGCATGTTGTAGTAGTGTGTTTGATATGTGAGTGCGTGTGAGGTTTTGAGTGTGTGTGTGTGTGTGTATGTGTGTGTGTCAGAAGTGGAGTCGAGCCAGCAGCCACCGGAAGAAGCCAGTTCTTTTGGATCCGAAGAAGCTGACGAAGAAGTTTATCACGGTGGTGACAAAGATGACGCCTGTAGCGAGGTTGTTCAGGTAGTCGAGTCGTTTCTGATTGGACACCACATTCAGGTCCCTGCGGGCTACAACATACACACACACACAAACAGACAGACACACAAACAGACACACAAACACACAATTTCAAACATTTCAAACACATCCACCCACATACCACACATACAATTGGTGCACTCATACTTACATACACTCGCAACGACTCCATACAAACAAACATACAGTAATGTACCCATACAAACAGCAATATAGGTCACCCACTCTCCAGCCTCTGTTTAGTTTATGTGACATTTTGACCAGACTTATATTAACAATATTTTGTTTATGTTCATTAAATAAATTCCACATAACAGATGTAATCCCCTCACTTAACAAATACAATTTAATATTGCCCTCTAGCAAAGACCCCCAGCTGTTCCAATTAAAGCAAATTGCTCGGTGGCAGACCCTGAGAACATCTTGTAGATTAATAAAATGTAGACATGGAGTCAGTTTTAATGATTGAAAATTATAAGAAATACTATGTGCTTTCTTTCCAAGAGTACTGATGCCACTGTTTATTGCTATGGAAATAAACAGTATTTTTCTCTGCAGTTATACATAAATGGATAAAGATTAATTTGCTAATATATCCTCTTTGTAGGATTTCGAGCACCCGCTTTGGCGCCATCTAATGGCAACTTCTCAAGAGTTTCACGTACAAATTCACTTTTTGTGTATGAATGTACATACAGTGTGTGAATGTGCCTGCTAAGGCTGTTTCACAGAATGAAACGCTGAAGCAGCCATCGCAGGAAGCAGCTGCGTTGTGTGCCGAAGGCGGATTTGATGATGTTGATGATGAGGGTGAGGAAGATGATGCCGGTGGTCAGATTGTTCAGGAAGTTTAACAACCGTTGATAAGATGGGAGGAGGGTGAACTCAACACGAGCTACACACACACACACACACACACACATGCATACATTACACACACAGACAAGAACACAAGCACACAGAGAGAAACACACACACACACACACACACACATCTAGTTGGTCCCTTGGCCCAGTCCATTCATACTGAATAAAATCAAATCAGAATACAATAATGCTGTAGTTGATTAGTTTTTTGAGTAAGTTTGTGTGTGTGTGTGTGTGTATGTGTGTGTGTGTGTGTGTGTGTGTGTGTGGTCCTACATTGAATGTGTCAAAATCTTTCCCTACTTTCCAAAAACATACACATATTCGAGTCATTCCCTACATCAGAAAGTCAGAAATGCATCCTGGCAAAGAGGCCGGTGCGCTCCATCCCGAAGACGGAGATGAAGATGTTGGTGACAAAGATGAGGAAGATGATGATGGTTGTGGTGTTGTTCAGGCTGTCCAGGCGCTTCTGGTTGGATTCTTCGTTGACGTCTCGCCTAGCTGCAACAAGCACACACATGTACACACACACACACACCAGAAATAACAAACTACACAAGCTTTTTGTTCATGCTACACGGAGAATGTATTGCTTTCTCTTTATAACAGACAAAAATGTGACTGGACTTCAATCTTAGCTGCCTCTATTTTCACAACAAATCAGTGTGTCATTATTAGAGTGTTAATATGATTGGTTAAAAACATGGAGGATGGATTTTTGAAGAGGTCAGCTCATGTGATTGGCTCACCAATGATGATGATAAGGACTCCAGCCACTATCTGGAGAGCCAAGGAGAAGGAGATGAGAGTCAGGACAGCAATGTAGTACCTGAGGAGGAAAGTATAAAAGAAAAATATACAGTAAATGTGATCATTTTGATAAAAGTATGGATTAGGAATGTTGCAGTGAGACTTTGGGGACAAATATCTTCTTTAAAAACTAAATGCAACCTGTACCTGTATCCAGCTCCTTGTTCGATGACAGTTTTCATGTGTGTGATGTTAGCCAGGAACAGAGCGATATCCAGCATGCCCTCAGCTGCCGTCTTCTTCGTGGCATACAGGTTCATGTTCAGATTTGTGGTTGAACCTCCCTGAAATGGTCAGATACAGGTTTCAGATTTGCACTTGTACTTTAAGCTTTTGAAACTGACCAGGAGAGGGCAGCAATGACCAAGAATATCACCAACAGGCTACATCCAGAGGACAAATGCATAGTCTGGCCAATAAAATTAAGCATGCTCATTCTTTTGTTTATTTATTCTCACAACCAAATACAAGCCAGAAAAGTGATTGATGAGAGAGAGCAAGAAATTGACTTAATCGGACAGCGCTTTTATCATAGCTTAGTAATTGAACACTACATGCGTCTTTGTAACTGTTGTTTTCATCATACCAAATTTAGTCTCATGACCCACTCAGCTGTTTTCAAGGAGGGCTAAGATAAGCATTTCTTTTTATTTTGGTGGTTTGAAAACAGAAAATTCCTAATTTTTCTCGTGGTTCATTTATCATGAGAGCTCTAACTGCAGCTCATTTTCCAGTGATTGGAGGTAGTTGTTTTTGGAATGATATAGCGATTTGTGTTTGTGTGTAAATTCTCCTATCTTCCAAGAACAGTAATTTAATAGAGAAGCAGGGTGATAACGGGTGATTTACATTTTTTTCTAGCTTGAAACTTTCACAATTTCCAAAAAAAGAAATAGTGCATGAGGTAGGAGAAGAAAACCTTCAACATCATTACATAAAGCCTTAATGTATGACTCACAGCACATGTCAGTTTAAATGTTTCTAAATCTAGTTATTGTGCTGCTATAGCGCATGGGCTACACATGGACATATTGGATTACTTAACACTGAGCTGTAGATTAAGGTATTCTGTCCACAAGTGGATCATTTTACCCGAGGCTGTGTCAGTGTAGTTTGAATCAGTGCAGTCTGTTTTTCTTTAGGCTGCACAGAAAGCAGAGATGTGTTTAAGAAAGACATAGATCACATACATGAAGTCGATCATGTGCTCTCGGGACACATTGTACTTTATGAGCTCATTCTGCTGTAATGCGTTTTGCTGCTCCAAAACAAACAGAGCGTTGACACTGTACATGTACAGCAATTGTTCAACCCTGCAGCTTTTCTGTGTGTGCTGCCTCTATTTTTATATGGTACTGTGTCCTATGCACTGGTGTCTTCTGTCGCCCCACACTCAATAAAAGGAAGTTTCTGCATTATGTTTTCAATATGTGCAACTAACTGAGCAGAAACCGCCTAACAATCTCAAAATGAAGTGAACTCTCCCACTTTTTGGGTGTTGAAAACCGTCTCCAAGAAGCAACACCCTAAAAGTCTGAGGTAATTACTAAAGTCTTACTTGTAATGAACTTGTATATTGTACAGCAACAGAACAGCCCAAACCATGCTTTTGTGTCAGATCAGACAAAATACATAAATGTGAGTATAGTTATTGTGAATGTGATGGATGGTATTATCATGGTTTTATTGTGGTGCATCATTGTACTATAAAAACTGTGCATGATGCTGATATACCACATGTCACTTTGCAAAGAAGCAAAATGATTTACGAAAGTTCGGTAGACCATCAACACTTCTTTAAAGCTACCGTGCATTTCATTTCAAACATCGTGGAATTGATGCCCCCTAGTGGTAGAAACATTCACTGTAAGACCACTTTTCACTGTCTTATTTACAAACAAAAACAGAATAATTTCAGCAATGCTATTATTATATAAAAATCCTAGACATACTGTCTTTAATAGATTCTGCGTTTTTTTATTGTAAATACTGATCTTGCTGGTATGTAGCAGTGAAACAGGTAAAAGCATGATATGTTAGAGCAGTGCAAAGGTTATAGTATGCTTCCAAGTAGCTGTTTGTTGGCTCATTGAACATCCGAGTGAAACACCATGAATGAATGAGGATAGTCTGAAAGTGTGCACCACTATCCTTATCTTGTCTTTTGAAACTTGGCCATTCTAAACAGATATGTTTGAATAAAGCTTTGGAAGAACTTGTTCATTTGAAGCATACTGAACCCTTAACAGTCAACACTGCTGCTATGTCTTTAGTTGCTATACATGCACACAAGGACGTGCAGTGTTCTAATGGACTGAGATCATGTGACTTGGTTTCCTCCTCGTACTCTGACAGCGCTAGCTCTTGCAAACTTCTATGTAACTAACCAACGGCAAGAACCAAAACACCACAAAACTACTGTTCAGCTCAGCCAGTGTGTTTACATCCACTTCCCTCTCAACCATGACTCTGTTGGCAGGCTTCCTTCTGCGGCGAGACAGCGATTTGGCGGCTTCACTTTGGTAACAAATAACAAGTTTTCATTGACTTAGTCTATGTTTTATCAGAACTGTGCCATGATTTCTGGAACAAGATGTTGATGTTGACATTTTTGGATGTAGGTTTTGGACTCTTTGAGTGCCACAAACCAAAACTAAAACAAACTGTCTCTCGCCGTAAGAGGAAAAGTATGTTTTTCTGGTATTTTCGGATAACCTGCACCTAATTCCAGGGTTTAATTTTAAATCTAATTAAGCATATTGTCTGTGGTCCTGTCCTGATGTTGTGATCCCCGTCAAATTAGAACCCGTGTTTTGTATTTTTTGTGCTGGAAATCTTGATTTCATTTTCCATACGGTGTGTGTTACTGTACAGTTTGATCCAGTCTGGGTTAATCTCCAAGAAAGTATGAAGCAATTCCTAGAACTGGAAGACTGTCAAAACACTATGAACACATGCATTATAACCCTTTGTATGTTTTTCTGCATGCACGAGAGAGGCAAAGAGAGAGAGAACTGGAGAGAAAAAGGAGAGAAAGAAGGAGAAAAGCAGAGGAAATTAAATAAAAAAGACGGACATAGAGAAACAGGGGGAAAGTTAGAGAAAATGTATGTATATGTATTGGCCTGTTTCCATCTTTTCTCCTTAGGGGACTCATGTGGCCACACTTTATCAACATGAGCCTTGGGCAGGCTGCCAAAACACACATACACCCACACACACGCGCACCCGTGCACACACACACACACATCACAATCAAAACATTGGAATGGCTTACGTACAGTTTTATGGGCCATGTGTGTTCACTTAGTGTGATGTCTCTCTAAATGTACTGACTGTGCTTTTATCACATTTAATCTGCACTTATCATGATTTATTAAAATGTGTACATAAAGTATCATTTGATCCTTTGTTTCAGTGGACAGGTAGGGCAGTGTCAGATCCTTATTTACAGCACCGTTCTGGAGAAGGGGTTGCAGGAGGTCAGCAGGGTTACAAACATTCACTCTCAGAAGCTGTGAATTACAACCATTTGGCCTCATTGATGCTCAGTCACGAATGTCTACAGTTGACTGCCCAGCTCAGATTTTGCTTTTGAGGAAGTTTTTTTCTTGTTCTCTTTGCTCGTCTGCGAGGAACTATAAATTATAACTTTCCTAATCATTCATTGGCTGACTTTGTTATTAAAGCTTTAACAGATAGCTGCAGCACATTAGTGTCTGGGCTAGCTGAATATTATCCAGTCGTACTGTCTAAAGCAGGTTTGAAGGCTTCACTCTGAGCCGCTCTGAGTCTATAATACTGCAATAAAAATGTTTTTTTCCTCCCTTAATTGTTTAGGATTAAAAATACTGTACCTGCACAAGGGAAACTGCAACACAGCACCTGCAATGAATTTATGGATGTACATACGCTTCACTGCATCGCTGTTTTTGCTCTGTCTCAGTGTTGTTATCTCGCAGAGTATTAAGATATTAATAATGCTTACATCATAAAACATTTATCAAAAACATCTATTATTTGAGACTCCCTGCTGAAAACATCTGACACAAGGATGCCATTCAAGAATCTACACAGCTCGCATGATAATATTTTTGGCTGAACGCAGCTAGCTATGACTAGAAATGATAAAGTTTGCCTACTAACATGTTTTTAAAAGCTTGTTTTTATGTAACAGTGTATTCCAGTGTATTGATTGATATGATCATCTCCAGAGTAGGAAGGTGTTCATGTGGATCGTTTAGGAGTTTAATCTCTGAACTTGTGTAATTGTGTCTCAACTAATGTTCCACTTTTTTTCTGCAATGATGGATTGTATTGGTGGTCTACATTGGTTTGGAGTTGTGTAATTCTGTGTGGATCCTTTAGGAGTTTAACTGCTGAACTGCTCAAGCTTAAAACACCAACGCCCAACGTGGGGCTCGAACCCACGACCCTGAGATTAAGAGTCTCATGCTCTACCGACTGAGCTAGCCGGGCTTGAAATCAAGAAAAAATGGCTCCGATTTCGGAATCCTTTACAATTTCTCTGTTATATAATTCCCTACCATCGTGAAAAACAATAATTCGGTATCGTCACAAAACTTGCTGCTTGCTTCACGCAACACACCAGTGTTTTGTGGGAATTATGTGTCAACTAATGTTTGCCATTTTTAAGAGTCTCATGCTCTACCGACTGAGCTAGCCGGGCTTGGAAAGACCAGAAAAAAATAGCTTGACCTGACTACACACTCAGTTTCTCAGTTGCCCTGCCCGGTAGCATGACTTTTGCATTATGCAACCAACCATATAATTGCCATGCTTAGAAAGAGGCCCTGTCTAAGCGATGATGGCTTGTATTGGTGGTCTAGTTTGGTTGCAGTTGTGTAGTTTCATGTGGATCCTTTAGGAGTTTAATCTCTAAAGTGTTTAAAGGGCTAAAGTGCTTAGGATTCATCCTGTGTATGCCATGAATATCTGTACCAAATTTCATGGCCATCCATCCAGTAGTTGTTGAGACATTTCAGTAAAAAACACCTTCATGGTGGCAGTACAAGAAAAATCAGTCTTTAGGGTACATAAAACTAATAGATAATAGACTAATTTTGCAATATGTAATACAACTCCCTACACAGTATTGAGCTGCATAAGTAAAATGTATTTCTGTCCTCAAAGGTTCCCTTTTTTCCAAGTTGATTTGGGATGTATGGTATTTATATAGTAAACTTCCCAGGAATCCAGAGTCCCTGTAAAACCCTTATTCCTGAAACTCACTGATCCACAACCCCGGGCACAGGCCCATATCACACAATGTGTACATTCCTACATCTGAACATACCAGTCTTCAAAAGAAACACACATTCATGTATATCCTTATAAGGCACACACACAAGAATGTCGCTCCACATGCACAGGTATACTCACGTGCCACCAGTACACACAAAAACATGCCTACAAAACTGTACTTGGAAACTGCGTCTTTACATTTCTAACTGCACATAAACACACACACACACACACACACAGACACACACACACACAGACAGACACACACACACACACACAGACACACACACACACACACACACACACACACACACACACACATCAGACCTCATGGGAGGCCCCCCCCCTACCTCGACCTCACAGGAAGTGCACCTCCCCTGGACTCCAATTGGTTGCTTTAATAGCCAATAGGAAGCGAAGCCCAACTAGGAGTGGAGCTCTGGTTTTCTTTTAGTATCTTATTTTTGCCTTCTGTCTGTCTCTCATCGCTCTGTATGTATGTCTGTCCCAGTGCTGGACTTCTTTTTTTTTTTTCTTTCCCCTTCTGCATTTTTTTTTCCAAAGCTCTCTCTGCCTGAAGGCATCATCTTTCTGTTTGGTTTTTATGTAACTGCCATTTAGGGTGAGGGAGTAGGATGAAAAGCAGATGAAGAGAAACAGATAGTGACACAAAGAAGAAGAGTCAGCATTGACGGGAGGAAGAGAGGCAGTGACAAAGAGATGAGTTGTGTGTTTTCTCTTGCTGGCTTGCTGGCAGCAGAACAATGTCTGAGTTACTACTTACTTCGAATGATTTTGGTTGTAAATATGCCTCAGTTTTCTGCAGGCCTGAAGCCTCATAATTCAGTAACTAAGAAACATGGTTTGGTGTAAATGCACAATGATTATTTTCAAAGGATTTTAAAAGGACAAATCACAGTCAGTCGGGCCAATTTCCCTGAGCAGACTTGATACGTTATAATATTAAAGATTTAATTATGTAAAAACACATTTTCTCTGTTCAGTATTTCTCTGTATAATAGATTAAATTATTAATTGCGGAGTCCAACATTCTGACCATACAATATACTTGATGTTATGGAATGCACAAGCTGGCACATATGCACATTTCATGTTATGACAAGTGTTGGACGACATTACTACACTACTGTCTTCTTTTGTCTTTTTTATTAAGACAATATGATTAGAGAAATCAGTCCAGCTGCTGGTTTGTTTGGCTGCTTAAACATAAACTACTCTTCTCTGCTCTAGGTGTGTTGCTGCCACCAGTGTTTAATATAAATGTATATCATTTTAAATGGCACTCTGGGTGTGTATTATTAAAACAGAACTGCTATTACCGGCAATGATCACAGGTGTCGCCAAGCAAACCAGGACTGTCTCCAGGATTGTAACTTTACAACGTTACTCTCTTTGCATTATTCCCAACTGCAGCAGGCAACCAAAAAACTCAAGGACCAACTGTATGCTACCTGTCCAGCATCAAACAGCTAGTGAATGCACAGCTCAACATTTAGCAGCTCAACATTTTATTAAAGGGTCTCGATGGTTGAAATAGTAAGGGATTCGCTTGTTGTGAAACTACCAAACAGCACTCTATATAGTTATCTTTCAGAATCAAAAGCTTAAAACATCATCTAGGATTCAGTTGACCAACCAAACATCTGCTCTCGACATTCTCTGTTTGTTTGTTTTGGGGGACACGGGTCAGCATGTGAAATGCTGCGTTTCAGGTTATTTGTTTGTCTGTGTATGTGTGTGCTGATGATAGGTGGGGGGGCAGTGGGCATGCCGGTGAATGGACTCATTATGTTTAGAGACAAACAAACAGTGGACAAAACTCAACGCTTGCACACAACCGCGCAAAAAACTTAGAGTCAAGACATTTATTAGGTGAACTTTGACACGGAAAGAAACAGGGAAAGGGCTGTTATGTACACACACACACACACACAGACACACACACCATTTCTGTCGCCTCACACACACATGCAGTGAGTTTGAAACTTGACACTTGATCTCTGCACCATGGCCAACGATCATCCTGCTGAAAGGTCTGCAATTAGCAGAACTGGCATGAGAAAACACTCTTAA
This sequence comes from Larimichthys crocea, assembly GCF_000972845.2. Classification (NCBI taxonomy): domain Eukaryota; kingdom Metazoa; phylum Chordata; class Actinopteri; family Sciaenidae; genus Larimichthys; species Larimichthys crocea. The sequence goes on along the minus strand of NC_040030.1, from coordinate 9,562,829 downwards.
AATGTTGTGTGTATCCTATTAATAAATGTCAACACTGCATAATTTGAGGATGACGCTGTTCTTTCTGTTTTTTTGTTGGAAATGTGTTTATTAAGGTGCAAATGAGTAAATAAGTCAAATCCAGAGGCTACAGGTTACATTATTATCTGCCTCTCTAACAAACCTGTTCCCTGCTGTGCCCTTTATGTCCCAACTGAGTGAAGCCACATGTCATTTTTAACACACCTCTACGTCCTTTTTGATCCTTTTTGCTGCTTTTCCTGTCTTCCGTTCTTATGTACTATCACATAAACCATCGCTTTCATCTTTCACTCCACTTCCTGCGTTCTCCTTTGATAAAGATAACGATAAAGGCTTCAGTAGAGACGTAAAAAACGTGAATTGATGGGACAAAATTACATTCACACTTATCTTTACGGAGGATCAAACAGTACCTTTATTAGTACTAGAACTTTCTGTTTTCAATCAGTCACATTTCTGTATTCTAGCATTGTCTTTAAAAAAATAAAACTGTTGAGCAAATGAAAAAAAAAGACACCTATCTTAAACCACCTTTCTTTTAACCACGTTCTCTCTGTTTACTTCTTACATCTGTTTTTCTGCTGATCCTCCCCTGCCTCTCAGTGTCATCCTCCCATTATCCTTTGGAGGGCGAGCTGTTACACAGCAGGATGGACGCCATCCTCAGTAATTGCTGGGCAGGATGTAAACGGAAATCCATTAGTGTGTGTGTGTGTGTGTGTGTGTGTGTGTGTGTGTGTGTGTGTGTGTGTGTGTGTGTGTTTGTGAGATCCAATTTAAGTTTTAGACCTTGACAGCAAGGACATTTTGTCTGGTCGTCATTTCTTCAAAGGACTGTTTGAGGGACTTGTGGAGTTTTGTAGGATAATAAATTTTGTGTAAGGGTCAGAGATCAGCCTATAGTTGTGATGGTTAGGGTTAGGGTTAGGGGCTAGGGGGGTCTACACAAATATAAAAGTATAAACATGCGTGTCTGAGCTCCTTCAGTTCAAATTCATATTCATGTTTTGAAGCAAGTTTAGGTCAAATTTATTGACTGGTACAATCAATAAGAGAAAAGTATATATGGTCACAGTTTTGAGGTACTTTAATTGAATATTTCTGTTTTCTGCTGTGTTGTAGTGCTACTCCATTACATTTCATAGTTAAATATTATACTTTTTATTACTTAGTTACTTTAATATAAACATTTTACATAAAGTAGGCTACAACACATGTGATATGATAAGTGAATAAGATGCATTGTTACCAGTTAAACTGAACCTAACATTATATGAAATAATGAGCTGCACCTAGACAACAAGCTACAACATTAAATTACATGAATAATACAACAATATTCTGCATAATTAGTCAGTTTTTATGTACCTTTTTTAACACTGTTGTGCATCTAGATAACAGATCCTATATAACTTAATGTCCTTTAAATAAAAAAAAGTCTAACTATGTATAAAACATAAAGCTATTTCTGTCCGTATGTGTGTAAGAGATAGTAGCACTGAGAAAATTAACAACCCACACAACTTTGAACTTTGATCTCTCACCTCCAGTGGTGGGACAGCTGCCCACACACAGACTCACAATCTCAGGCCCAAGCAGAGAAAATAAGTGAGATTTAAGATGACACATGGAGACACAGAGTGGCTGCTACATTAGATCACATGTGTCTCCATTCATGTGTTTTTGTGTGTGTGTGTGTCTGCATTTGGACTTCCATCTGCCATCCGGGAGTAGGAGAGAAAGAGTGTCAGTAATCTAATATCAGTTGACTCTCTGGATTCCTGACCATAACCACATGGTGTAACCGAGTTTCCCATATCAATGACTCCAGCTGGCCCCTCCAGCCTTGCAGGGGCATCCTAAGGAAAGGGTCACACTTGGAAACACAGACAGATTTTATACAATATTGTAAAGCTTTTGTTGTGATATTGCCACACTGATGGTTAAACAAAAGAAAAATATCCCACAGTTTCTCTGTCTTGTTATTATTGCAGAAATATCAGGATTGTAATCACCAGTCAGACAATTCTACATGTTTTAAACCACCAACTATGCAGAACTCACAGCATTTAGAGAAAGGCCAAGTGTGTTCACTTTCAGGTTTACTTCGAATACACTGATTCAAATATTTTACCAAACTGTTGGCTTGTATTAAACCTGTCAGACTGCTTATGTTTCTTGCCCTGCCTGACTGTGACTAATTGGTTAAAGCACGTATTGAGGCTTTGTGTTGAAATATACCAGTTGTATAAACTGGCACTGTTTTTAGGAACAGCTGTCCATACCATGACGCAAACTTTGACTATGGCTACAGATACAGGTCGTGTATGTATGTTTATGGTGTGTGTTCATAGGTGTGTGTGTGTGTGTGTGTGTGAGTAGAGCCCATAAACACCTGGTTCTCCTCTGACGTTAGCCTGCTGGAAGACTCAATTGCATAAGAGGTTGGCGTATGTTGCGTACTGTTATAGCGTCACTTGGAATGCTAAATACCCTTGAAGAAATGTGTGCCAGATGTGTGAGCGAGTGTGTATGTGTGTCCTAATCTGGCTGTCAGAAGTTTGAGTGCCAGGTGAGTATGGGTGTGTGTATCACATGCCAATAATGTGTTCACCATCCTTCTCCTTGTTCTTAAACACGCACTACATGCTGTCATGGCAATATTGCAAACAAATACATAAACAGAACTGCCTTCTCTGGAGTGGCAACTTCAGGCATCATCACTTGAGTGTTGACAGGCAGGAATGATAAGTATGTACAGCCCGGAATACTCCACTGCTTCATAGCTCATTTAAATCTCTTGAATGTACAGCCCAGTCGCACTAGTGTCAAGGAGACTTCCTATAGATCTAATTATAATGACAGAAGATTTACATGAATAGCTTTAATGTATGACCTTGTACTGCAGCTTCTCTGCATGCTTGGACTTGGTAACTGTGTGTAAATGTTATAACCTTCCAAGAGAAACACAAGTGTGCACTTTACTCACAACAAAAGATGTGTACTGTAACTGTAGCTCACTTATGGTTAAGTAACCTTTTTGCCGCTGATCTCAGTTTTCACAAATAAGAACAAGTTTGCACACAGAGACGTGATTTCAGATTCAAAACGTTAAATATCGCCGGTTGGTTTTAGCATGTATTTGAGATAAGGAAACATATTTCACAGGGAGAAACCTCAGGAGGAGCAACACAGCAGGGACTCTGCTATAAGCATGGACAGAAATGCAAGCAGTGAAATGGTACGTCCTGTTTTTTGGTATTGTTTTCGAGGTCTGAATGTCATTTTCCTGTCCTTGATCCTGTTTACAGTCTTTGTGCTTGGATTGGCTAATCACTTCTTGGACCAGTCGCTCTGCTGAATGCACAGAGACGATATTGATCTTCTCATCTAATTCCCGGGCAACACAGCAAAGACGCACACTTTCTGTTTACATTTTTTTCTTGTGTAGCTTTTCTGACCAACATACAACATACAATTATTTATCACCACATGTCCTCTAGATACACCTCTAATTGTAGGCACACACCCCACAAATAGGAAGTAGACATATACTTCACACAATGGCTTATAAAAAGACCTCAGTCCCCTCCAGGATGATTTGTGGATTTGTAAAAACATGCTACTCATTGTTGAGTGTTTGCTTTAGGTTTTTATTGCAGGGAAGGTATGTTTGGAAAGTGGACGCACTGATGTCAAAGAGTCTTTGTGAGGACGAAAGCAGTAGCAATAGCTAGAATTCTTTGTGGCGTTTAACTTGCCGTAAAAGGTGCATGGTTGGTATGTACTCTGTGAGAGCATCATAAATACCTGAAATAACTTCTTGTAAATAACCCATACCAATACTATATACCTATTTATCTATTACTCTGGGTTCCAGGTACAATCTCCCAGAGTCACACCCCCCAATTATTTCACTAATTTTGGTGAAACTGGATTATTATTACATAATATTTTTATATTAGCGAGGTAAACTGACGTGAACTATAGCTGCTGTTAGCTACTGTTAGCTCAGTTTGTTAGCAGGGCTGCCAGGACTTTGAGCTCAGAGAGCCGAGGGACCACCGGAAAGAGGAGTTTTTTTTTCAGGCCCAGGCAGCAGGGCATTGCTAATGAAGTGAAGCTGGTGTGATGCCAAAACTTGGAGCTGTGCAAGCAGGCAATGGGACTGGGCTCAACAGCCTATATGGACATAATGGCAGAGGCAAAAAAGAACATCGATGGATGAAGTTTAAAAAAAAAAAGAAAAAGAGGAGAGATGCTGAAGTTGCATGACGAGTAAATCTGGGATTGTGAAATAAAAAGCTCAAAGACAGACGCTGCTTGGGCTTCTTGCTGTTGAACTAGTAGGTAATATTAGCTGGCTGCTATGTCTTGCATTGTTGCACTCGCTTAATATTTGGCTGTTAGCAAAGCTCTGAAACCGGGGATACTACATTTTAAAAATACTCTTTTCTACCCAATGTTGCTTTAAATCCCTTCTTTCAGGAGCTCAGAGGTCAACAACGAGTTGTTCATGGACCCCCCCCAGGGGTGAGACGTTCCCCTTAAAAGAATGTTGCCTCGAACACCATGCCACTCCACTCCTTTAGCACACAGGTCATTTTAAACTGGAATGGTCCATGAAGCAGTGTTAACAGCGTGAGATAGTGAAATGTCTCAGAAGGGAAAAAAAATTCTAGGAACATTTCAAAAATTCAGTTCTTGTGAAAACACAAGTTTACCAGTGGTCTTCACTGCAATGGTGCAGTGCTGCATTCTACACGATGACAAATGAGTGATGTTTACCTGCAAACGCACTTTACAGCAATGTCTAAAGAGCAGCAGGATTAGTTTTTGGTTTTGTTGTTGTTATGCAGCTTAATAGTTAAAGGTATGGAAACCCTCAAGGTGTCCTAGAAAGGGTGTGAGACGTTTGATTGCTTAACTGTTGCTACCTGCTTTGGTTATTGTTGCCTATCATCCTAAAATATCTTCGCTGTTCATTTTGATGGGCTTATTTTATGATCCAAATGTATGAACGCGATCACTCAATGATGATATACTACACTAACTGATTGTGGTCTATTCTCACAAAGATGACGAAATGCCCATTAATGTTACCTGATGATTTCAGAATATAAACACAGACTGAATCTATATTTCCAAACAAAATCAAGCAAGCATAAACAAGTGTTTTCTATTGCCTAAATATGCAGCTTATCCATTACAGACACATGCAGGCATTTGGAAAGTGTTATTCACTTTAGAGTCAAAACAACGAGTGTGTTTGAATTCAGAGAACAAAAGAAAAAGGAGCAGAAAAGTTCCCTTTGGTGGGAAAAACACCACAAAAGTGCAATTTTGGATTCCTATGTCAAAAAACAAAACAAAAGACGATAATATACACTCTATGGTTCCCATCGATTGGAGAAAATGTGGTATAGTGCCCTATAAGGATGCTCACGCTAACCCTGGCTAAGCTGTTTCACAATAAATGCAACATGACTTTCTGCACACTGGTGCCATTCTTATTTTTTTCACCCCTGTGCCTCAAACAGTCTGAGTCCACCCCTGGTGTACAATCTACTCTCTTTCACGATGTAGCAATGTAGACAATGGAAATTACCCTCTGTGAGTAATAAGCTAGAGTTTGAGTGGTGCCTCTGAGCTTAATCTCTATTAAATTAACCGTCTGACCCAGCAGATACTCAGCTGCTCGTTCATGTAAAGCTGAGCCAACAGTGCTGTTCAGTTCCCAGCTTTACAAGCAATGCAGTTTAGCTGTCATAACGTAATATGTAACAACAGTTTGTTTTCATTTTGTCATGCAGTCTTCAACCCTGAAAGAAATGTAACATTCGGTTGCAGAATCAGCCAAGTTGCACATTCTGATATTTATTTGGAAGTTATTATGTTTTCATTCTCTTCTCCTTCCAACTATTTCCTAAAAAAAATCAACTAACAGCTCGAAGGTGAAATGACTCACATGCATGAAGGAGAAAGAGCTGCTGTAGAATTAACACCTACAGCGACATAGCACTCCAAATAAAGCACAAATTTTCATCTAAAATCCACCGTGTGTCTGCCCGTGTGTTTTGTGTGCATTTGGCAAACTGTACGTATGAGAACAAAAATCAATGAAGCAGAAAAAGTGGCAAACCTATTAAATAGCCTAATCCCGTAAGTCACGTAAGCCTTTAAGTAGAATAACAACCACAGTGATTACACAGTGTGTGTCTGTTGTTTGGTTGAATCATGATTCATTGACCCAAAAAGTCAGTTTGCCACAATATGATCTTGATTTACAGTCACATTGTATCCAAAGCAAACAAGACAAGAAGCATGTGGGAGGGGCACACTAATGCAGGATGTGTGTGTGCGTGTGTGTACATATCATATACTGTAAATAGCTCTATTGTACTGTGCATGTGGTTATGTTTTGGAGTTGTGCCTTAGGTGCTGAGGTGTGGTGTGAACAGGTGTAATGAAAAGAATGTAAAACTCCTGAGATAAAAGATAGACACTTTAACGTATTTTCTTTGGCGTGTCACTTTCTCTCTCTGGCTGTTTGGAGTTTAAACCTCCCTCGGGCGTACAAGCTTTCAGGCCTGGGCCATGTGTGACATCGCAGGACATTCCTCCCAGCGGCTTCCTGGCTTTCATGACTCGGCCTTCATCACCATCCACAACACACACTTCCTTCCTTTGTGTTTGTGTGTATGTGGGCATTCCCGCTTCCCGAGTTCCACGAATGCTGCTGTTTTGTGCCTAGGCTGCATCCCAAAAGATGTTTAAAGAGACAGAGAGACAGATATAGACACTGCTCGGGACTGAAAATATATAAAAACAACAATAGCATGAAAAACCACCCACTAAATTCACACAACACGGAATATATGGAAACTCTGTGTATTATTAACAGATGAATTCTAATGAAGAATTAAGGGATTTTAAAACATCAACTGTGAGTCTGGAAGAAATTTAGGGATTTACTGGCATAAGGGGCATTATGCAAAAACGATGGCCTTTCATCAGTCATGAAGGGACAACACGAAAGATGCACCCAGCACCACTGCACCATTTAAAAGGCCATACTACACCCATCTCATCCCTCTGTCCGCATCAGTCATTTATCCCGCATCATACCTGCCGTTCCACTAATTTAATTTGCATGTAAATGGCACGGTGTAATAAATATTAAAAGTAACTGAGCCAAACTCCAGAGACCATCGTTAAAACTCCAGTGGCAGGAAGCTAACTTGGCTGTTTCGACATTCATCCCTGCCAACATTTTATTTGCTCAAGATGTGACAGGTGGAAATCTACTGAAGCTAAATGTTTTAAAAGTATAGCGCACACCTCTGTACACAACAGGAACCTGCAGATGAATGCCTGCTCAACCAGTTGGATATGATCGACCATGCAGCAAAAGCCGGCCTCTTTCTTGTCATATCTGACTCGAGTAAGTAAGTAAGATGTTACAAAGGTACACACACCTGGAGGAGGTGAAGTGTGACCTGTGTGTGACCTGAAAGAGGACTGGGAGACTCTTTGCAGTATGTAATGTACACAATGATGTATTATGCATGAACAAACATTTGCACACATAAATGTGCTCCCTAATTACAAAACAGTGACCTGTAAACGTGTCCTGATGATGCAATTGTACACATTGCTCAGTAAACATACTGAAGACGCTAACACGCTCACACAGCGTTCATTCCAATGACTTTATGACATAGCCTACGGAGGCCCTGAGAGGTAAGTGAAAATTAAAAAATTCTGGTGAAGTCCCATCTACATAGTTTTCTCTCATGGGTTTATGAATCAAGAACAGGTGAAAAAAGGTTAAAAAGAAAAAAACTTTCTAAGAGTTTATTATAGAAATGTTTCATCTCATAGAGAAAAAAAAGTTTACTTTCAGTTTTTTTTCACTGATGATTTGTAATACTCATTTTGGCCACAAGAGGCTGAAGTGTATCACTACCTCATGTTCAAATAGGACTAAAAGTTTTCAAGTTTGTTTCCAGTTTTAGCACAGACATTTACATAATACATTTCTAGCCAAACGAAGGACATGACAGTAATATTACATTACTTTCTAACAGACAATTTATGCACCTTGTGTTAAAACTAAAAACTGAAGAAAAAAAAACATGAATGCTTTTAGTCCTATTTAGAACATGGGATAGTTAATTAAATAAAGGAACTTACTATCATGGAAAAATCTTTTTTTTGTTCTGTTCTTAGAGGAGAGAAAACTAATTAAATCAGGTTCAGAAAATGGATCACCATATTTTTTTCTCCTCTCAAGGCTTCCGTATTTTACACACATAAAACACACCGTCCTATGCACTGATATTCTTCACTGTAAAAACTATACGGTCAATTGACGCCAGGGGTACGATGTATAGCTGATGTTCACAGAGTGTATAATCACAGTAAAGAACTTCGTCTACAGATTTTATGCAGCTGTTATCAGCACACGTATGCCTGAAGAAAGAGAGGAAGACAAACACTGTCTGTAGCTCCCTGGTTACCACATGAGTTTGTGTCGCTGTGGCAATGTGGTAATAATCAACATGGATCTAAGACCTCTGTGATCAAAGCAACTTCAACAGCCACCCGTGTAATTTCAGATAACCGCAAGACCGTGATGTACTACCACCGTTGGAAATTAAAGTGTTTAATCGTCATGATGGAAGTTTTCCACTGAGACAAACCTCTGAACATTAAGTGCCACGTCTGATTTCGGTTTTCAGTAGACACATCCCAACACATTAATCAGATTAAGGGGGATCTATTGAAATGGAATATAATAATCATTAGTATGTTTTCATTCGTGCATAATCACCCCCGTCGTTTTTAACTACTACTTTCTACTGGCTCTAAATAGGATCTATCCCATTTTTTTTTACAGGTTTTGCAGCCATCATAGCTTATCCCACATGCTTGGAAGAGAGTGAGGTGTGGAGTATTCAGTTGGTTGCAATCTGTAACTCTTCGCTATAGATGCCACAAAATACTACACAGTGGACCTTTAAGGAGGAGGTTAACAGAGTAATAAGCATCGTATAGCTAACAAAAGATGTAAGATGTAAGTAAATGTTTATGATGCAGTATGTCCATTTATCCATCCGATAGAACACTTTGGACCCAAAATCTACATCAAAATTCTACATTTGCAGATGAAATGCCTCTGAAACCTCAAGTCAAAGCGTTCAATCATCACTAAATTTCACTTGTAATACTAATGTACCGAGACACAGCTCACAGTTCTTTGGACTTAATTCTAATGTAAGCATGCTAACATGGTCACAATGAGGTTTATATGGACAGAAAATAAATTTGGACCTGATGATGGTGCTAAGTGAGAAGTCAGAGGGTCAAAGTTGTTACACATTATCCTCTGGGGACCATGAATGTCTGTGTCAGATTTTACAGCAATCCATCTGGGATATTTCAGTAGATAATAAAAATGTCAACCTGCTAGTGGAACTAGAGGGAGAGTCACAGGTTCACGAAAGTCAGTTGGATCCGTCCTCTGGGGACCATAAATATGTACAAAATTTAATTTAAAGATAAAATATGTAGAAAAAAATACATATGTATCTACTTAGAGATATATACATTTTCTACTCTTCAAGCTATTTTCCTCCTGAGAAGAGGTGAATGATGTCTTGGTGAAGTTATTACTGTTTATTTTCACTGAAGAGGTCAAAGTGTGGACACATACTCCTGAACGCGCAACACACACACACACACACTTTCTCTCCACATGCATAAATACAATGGATCAGTGAAAATGGCAAACCCTTGGTCACTTAGGACCTCAGAGGCTCCTTAACATGATGTGTGCCATGATGTTTGAACAGAGCAGGCTTACATAGACAGGATACTGAGAAAAAAATGCTGTGAAACATTTTATGAGTTCAGTCACGGGGGAAGTTTCAGAATAAAACGTGAGATTAGTGAAAGTAGTTTTCACTCCGCCTTTTAAAATGTATGGCATTTTGGTCAACAATTAAACAGCATAATAGAACAACACATTTTTCCATTTAATGACCTGCGAAATTTGTGTTGAAATGTGCAATGGCTTTCACATTAATTGAAAGTAGAGTGTGTATTGCCTTAAGACTCAGTCAATGCCTTTGTGGTTTTACACAGAGGACAATTAATAACAGAGTGCCTTTGTTTTCGTATTTAGCGTGATCTCACTGTGTTGAAATCAACAATAGTCCCATGAGCACCGCAGGCACCAGGGGACATCAGTGTCAGAGACTGGATGAGGTAAGACAGAACCTCACCCACCTCCCACACTCTTCACACTTTAAAACACATTTAAAACCACAGATGACCTCATGCCGTTACATCATTCTCCTGCATCAACAAAAATGCAATGGTTTTATAATGTGTACATAGTAGTAATCGTAATATAGCAGTATAGAGTGCAGTATATTATGCAAAGCTTGAAGGAATACAGATTTGTGTAATGTTTTAACATACTGCAACATTCAAAACCCTTTTAGCTCTGTTTTTGGTCTCCACCAACCGTTGTCTCTTTAGCGCTTAAATGTTCCACTATGTTCACCAGTTAGTTTTTTAGCGTACAGAGGGTTTTTAGAGCATGCATTAGAATAAAAAGTGATAATTCTTTGTGGATTTGACCCTTTTTACATTACACATAGTCAGTATTAATTAGAGCAGCTTTAAAGTTGTATTTTTACATTGTTTTTATTGGTTTATTGACGCCAAACAGACGTGTATCTCACCGGGACTACTGCACACACAGCTGGCAGTCATACAAGCCACATATTTACATGTTCACAAACATATACAGTACATATGTCAGCTGGACAGTTTATACATACACTCGTAAACTTACATGCAAGATTAAGCAGAGACATAAACGTCAGGGATCTTTCCCACACATACTTTATCTTATCCGATGACCTAGCACTCGTGCTGGAGGGAAGGAAAACATAGAGTGAGGTCTGTATTTACCCTTAGATCACCCCTCAATTTGGACATAAACACACACATACACATACTGGCAAACAGCCCGCTGCATAGCAACACATTTTATCAACAAACACGAGAGGTCCGATTCTGTTTGTGTGTCTCGGATTGTAGCCAAAATTACCTTTTTTTCCCCTTGATTTCTGCATGCCAAGTTACCTCTCCCTCTCTCTCTCTCTCTCTCCACCCTTTCTTTCTGTTCTTTCTATCAATCCACACTCTTTTCTTCCCTCGCATTTGCCTCTTAAAGGAGTAGTTGATGGAAATGAGCTCATGCACTTCCAAAAATTCAACGAGAAGACTGATATCAATCTTGACTCCCACCCCGCACAGCCTCTATAGCATTGTATATGTTTATGACATTGTACACGTTTATATCTATTTTTATGTTTATGCCTGTGGCCACATGTGTTTCTATATGTATCTGGCTGTGATCCAAGCGTAGTGCACAGAGTACATTAGACCTCTATAACAGCTTGAAATGGAGTGTATGGCATCTCAAACCACTGCAGTAAAATGTAAAGCTGCAAGTTGATAAGACAGACTCTAAATATAAATACATGTTCATGATATAAAAAAACTATTAAAAGGTTACATGTGTTTTTATGAGCAGGGTGTGTGTACAAAGCTACATGGAAAGTCTGCGGAAATATGTACTTAGATTTATACTTCGGGTATGCATTTGTGATTTACGTGTATTTCTGTGTGTTTGTGTTCATGTTTGAGTTATAGTGTCCCAACCGGGGAGCCTCAGTGCTAGAGAGGGGGTTTCCTGTTCTTTCTTGGCAGATATGACTGGAACAAGTGGATGCGGAACAAAGTGTGACACAACACTCTTTGGCTCTAAAGTTGCAGCTAGTGATTTATTTCATGTGTGACAATCAGCTCAAGGTTTTAAGGATGGTCTTTTAGTCAGTTTGACAAATAATATCTTCATGAAATATCATCAGACAGAGTCCAGAAAGTCTTCCACTGGTTAAAAAAAAACAACTTTTGAGTAGATGTTGGAGTCAAGATTTTAAATCCTAGTAATATTTGTGCTTTATATCTGCTGTGTTTCACTCTGCGACATAATAATTGTGGGTTTGTGTGTGAGAGAATGCAGGAGACGGACAGACTGGTGTGTATGTGTGCGTGTGAAAAATCTAATTGTTTATATATGGTGGGAAAGTTTCGTCTGGTATCACTCATCTTGGATCTTTTCGCACACACTCACCACTCTCTCAACACTCAGAAAATCACATTTCTGCGCACACGCGCACCCAAATAGCATCGGATTGAGCTCTTTTCTCATAAAGCTGTTTCAGATTCAAACCGAGTCAGCTGTCATTTCCCCCCGCAAAATGAAAAGAAAACACACACACACACACACCCACCCTCAACCCCCCCTTCCTTCCTCTTCACAGGGGATGAAGAGGAAGGAGAAAAATGAAAAGAGGAACAGAAAAAAAGAGAGAAGATGATGAAGAGAAATGTATGAGGGAAAAAGGAGAGACAGAACTGGAGTGAGAACAAAAAGCAAAGAAGGGGAGTGAGGATGAAAAGATATAAAGTACTGTACGAGCAACACACACACACACTTTTAAATCAAAGTCCTGAACATGTCCACAGAAACACACTGGAAAATATTATCTGTGTCTGTTTTGGCACTTCACCACCTTCTTTTCCAAAGTGGATAGTAAAAACAAATACACTTGAATTGAAATGTTTTAAAAACACAGGTGGGATGATTGTTATTTTCTAATAAACACAGCTGAAATACTTCTGCTTGGCAGTAATATCAAGAAGCCACTTCATCTGTATAGCCAGTTACACAATACAGGTGTTGACAGTGACACGCAATTCTGTTTCTGTTATCAGACGACCGTGGGAATAAAAACAATAATTTCACAAATAGGCCCTTAATCCAAATATGATACTGAGGTGTGTTGATCTATCCATTCAACCACACCTATAATCAGATGGTGGCAGTGATATAGCTTTTCATTGTTAGCCGACAGCTGTTGAAAGGGTTTTTAAGTGATGACACTTTTAGAAAATCAAGATTGATTTATTAAATATTTAATATTTATCTGCATGTGTGTGGATGCTGCCCCACACAGGTGCTGTTCACACCTCTTCTGAGGAGAAAGGTCAAGGGGTTAGATTCCTGGACCAGCAGGATAATTCTTGGCTGGGAAATTAAAGGGCAGCACGTCAGTCCCACCACTGAGATGCCCTTTAGCAAGCTTGGGCCCTTCCAGGTGTGTAGGTCTTTGGGCGAGCTAGTCTGAACTGAACACATTTAAACTCTCTCTCTCTCTGCACATTCTGATTCTCTCACCAAGCTCCAAAACACAGTTGATTGATTGATTGTACCTACCTAAGACAAATCTAGCAAGATTCTTGTATATATTTAAGATGAACAACAGTATCCTCTAGCTGCAGGGCTGTGCAATGTGTCAAATTTATTATTTTAATAGGGTTGTGTGTGTGTCTACATCCTCAGAATTGAGATGTCAATGTGCATTTTGATGACAACATTGCAACTGCTTTATTTTTCTTGCTCAACTGTCGTACATGTTGTCTCTTGTCTCTTTTTTTTATAAACCGCAACCCAAGCATGACAAAAAATGTTTGTGAGCACCAACAGTTTCCCAGCCTTGAAAACTAAACTAAAGTTTTTTTTTTTCATCCCTTTAACAAAGTCTTCAGTTTTCAGTCTTTAGAACAAGCAACAAAAATACTGAGCTTGTTGTCAACAGATTCATTTCCATGACGACATGAGGAAAGTCCACCTGCTGAAAGTAAATCTGATCACAAGTCAGACCTGAGACATATTCGGATGCTAACTGATCACAGCTTGGCACAATCTGTTTATCTGGACATTAGAGATCAGAGAACATGATCGACGTACTCATTCTGTGTTCTGTTTCTGTCAAAGCGCACACAGACATGAAACACACGTAACATAGGTTAGACTTGCAAAGCAAATATTACATTACACACTTATTACACAACAACAACACGTCATTTAAAGATGAGGCTCAGATGGGTCTCGGATGAAAGTTCCCGGAATCACACACACACACACACACACACACACACACACACACACACATTCTCGTACTTCACACCTACACTCAGAATGTGGCATTTGCCGTGTAGGGGCCAGGAAGGGGTTACACGCACTGACTCACACACACACACACACACACACACACACACACACACACACACACACACACACGTGCACGTAATGTCAAAAAGAGGCAGCAATGTATTCTGGGAGGTGAGATAAGTGGGAAGGTGATGAGAGAGACGGTAGTCATGGAGGGACACACAGTACCAGAACTGTAAAAAAAACAAACTCTTCCGGTAAACAATTAGAAAATTACAGGAAGAGCAACTCCCAAAAACACACTTAAATACAGTTGTGAACCTATTATTTTGATCTATCTATTAGTATGATTATCACTATTGTTGTTGGTATGAGTGACATGTAAGACCAGCCCTTTTGGAATCTGCAAATGTCACTCGATGGCCAGTTCAGGCTTGTTCCCATGGAAGAAATGACTTCTCTAAGATATAACTGTCATGCTTGCAGAGTTGCTGTGATTTCAAAATGACCATCCCTTTCCAGCGAAACAGAAACTGACAGAAACTTGCCTTCTTAAGAATTTGAACACACTTTTAGGCATATATAAACTTGTACTGCATAAAGGGTGGGTGTGGGAGGGAGTTGTTCTGGGTAAACGATCATACTATTTCTTTTTCCAGTGACTAAACAACATCCCCATTCTCACAGTTTTTACTCCAGCATCCAAGACAGATTTTAAGACTATATGCAGAAATAACAGAGAAAAGTTCCAATCCTTTTAATTTATTAAATCTGGTGATATTTTACATTCCTCTTATTTTCAGCAAATTCAGTAAAAAAAATAAAACCATGCTAAGAAGTAGTCCGTACACCCACACCTTGATATAGCTTATACCTCTGTGCCACAGACCTCCATTATTGTCCAAAAACTGATAAGCCACCTTGTTGCACGGGGTGACATATTCAGAGAGCTGGAATAACAAAGAATATGGCAGAATGGTATATGCCTAACTATGTTTCTATTCATTCATACCTCAGAATGAGCCTTTTATATCTACAGATGATCATGATCACTCCACCATGTTGCCACCATGTTTCTACAGTAGCCCAGAACGTGTTTTTCATGCATTCAGCAGCCATTGTAGTTTCTCTATGCCAGGAAGGACAGGGTGAGGTGAGGGGGTTGCAATTAGCACCTGCAACTGCTAGATGCCACTAAATCCTACACACTGCTCCTTTAAAGGTAACCCACACTAAACCCTGTAATTAAGAAAAATACCAGTGCACTACCAATAGGCTGAAAGGGTTAAGTTAGATGAACTTCTGATCACACCCATGATCATGTGTGGTCTGTTGTATTTGTGTCACCATCGGTTGGCAACCAAGCATGATTATTTTGCTGGTTACAGTTGAACTAAATATATGTTGAGATGTGTGTCCATTAAATATAATTAAAGACAACACTAGTCTTATGACTGTACAATGGCACTGGAGAACAGTACAGACGTACAATATTGGCGGTCTCTATTGTCAGGTTATTTCATTTTATTGATTATTAGAAGAACACTCAAAGCTGCTGTACACAAACTAATATTACAGATAAAATGGTGTTAAAAGCAACATTTAACCACTAAGACACCACCCTCTTTGACTTTGCAACATGGCTGCCATGCTTGGAGAGGCTGTGTGATTCCTGTTAGTTCTGTGTCATCCCTCCACGCCCTGTTGCTGCGCTCTATACATAGAGAGTGACTTGGAGGTGTAAAGCTTTCACACCATAGAAATAGATTCATCATGGCATGGCTTCACACAGACTCTGTGTGAAAACCTCATAAATCTAATTTCGGCTAATTACACGCTTTCTTCGCACTTGATCAGAAGCTATGCTGAGCGGATGATGAGAAGATGTCATGAACTCAGAGACGAAGAGAAACTCTTCAAAATCGGGCACATTATGAGCATCAAACTGTATTTACAGTCCTTTATATATTATATAATCCATATATAATACAGCTCATATGCAAATAGTACCTAAAGGGTAAGTCCAGGTAGTTTAGGTCAAGTTAATTTTATAATTAAAATCTCTTTTAGACAAAACATGTCATTCACAAAGCATGGCACACACCTTATCAATGTATTTACTAGTTTGTTAAATGACTCATCATACGATACTGCTAAGATTTGTAGGTGTGAAATTTAAAGGTCCAGTGTGTACTATTTAGCGGGCTCCATTTACAGAATATGACAGTAAGTTGAGCTTTTTATATCTGCAGACACAGCAGGCCCTCTTCCTGGGAGTCCACTGTGTTGAACTGCTATGTTTCTACAGTAGCCCAGAACAAACAAACAAACTAAACACTGGCTTTTAGAAAGGGCTTGCCGTGTTCTGTCGAGGATTCACACCACTAGACGCCACAAACTAAATAACAAGTGTTCTTCATCGATCTTTAGAAATGATGCAGTACAAAAGAAAAGAAAAAACGCCATTGAAAGTCACTATGAGCACATAGCCCACTCCATTCTGGAGCTTATAATCACATGACTTCCTCAACAGATAGAGATTCCTCTTCTCGTCCATGTTGGCCTACTGTAAAAGTTGAGATTGAGAAAGTTATTTCTTGATCTTGGAAACAGCAAAACAACTGGGCAACTATTTTTCTATTTTCTGCCATCTACAAACTAACAATGGCCAAAAGAAATCAAGTGATGCCAGCAAGCTTTAAGACTGTCCGCAGTACAAATATGACACTGTGGCTATAAATTGCCAGTGAAGTTAAACCACATCTAATTATACAACTAGTATTTCACAGAAGGATATCCATTTCATAATTATTATCACACTGCCTCTGACTCTTAATCTAACATATATCACACTGTTCCACCTGCTGCATCTTAAACCGTAAATTCACTAGCCATCCATCTGTCCGTTGAAACAGCATGGCGAAGACATATGAGTCGCATAATGTAGCGATGATAGCATTAATCACAAACCACTACAGTAAGCAGGCACTGACATACAGGATGTGTATCATGCTGAGAGAGCTATTTCTTAAACACACATGCACATGTACATATGCTCATTTCCGCTTTTCTGGGGTTCACACATTTCTCTTTTCTCATCTGTCAATGTATGATTAAACCACCAAGGTTGAAATAAATAGCTGTGGCGAGAACTTGGCATCCGTGACTGTAAACATTTACATTTTGAGCCACATGATATGATCACTACTGCCGCAGTTAGTGGCTTATGGTGGCCAAACGGTGCTATACATTCTCAGCTTACCCCGTGATTAAGGGTGCAAGGCCTTTGGCTCTGTCACCAGTCAAGGCGGTCTTTATCCTCAGTCACAATCCACGTTAGTCACTTTAACTCTTATTAATTGCTGCTAAAATATACACCAGGCTTCTGCTTCAGCTACTGTGACAGCTGTGTGCGGTTAAACTGACGCTACAAATAATCCCTATTACAGATGTACTGCACTTTGTGCTTCATAAATGGAAATATTGTTCAAGGTCTCTGTGATATACAAGCATGACTCATCCAAACATGATAGGCAAATCCAGGCACTGAAAGTGTTGTGTGCGTATTTGTGTGTGTGTGTGTGTGTGTGTGTGTGTGTGTGTGTGTGTGATGATTCCAGTGCAAACTGCTTTCAGTTAAATGAATGGACAGGAGCAGCATTCATGAGTGCTAAATTTAGAGGTGGTTAGCAAGCAGGCAAACAACCTTATTTTTGCTGCTACATAAATTTAAAGGTACAACTGCTGCGACTGTCATCCTGCTGACAGGAGGTGAAATTATAGATATGAGATTTTTTACTTAGCAGCTATTCTTTTGGGGGAAATTCACAACTGAAGTAGTTTTTTTCCCCCCACACAGTCAAGATTATACCTTACAGCTTACAAAAAGCATATTGGAAATGGTCTAAAAAGATCCAGACACATATTATGGTATATATAGTAACATTTACATGAAATGTAAAAGTAGATTTAGGGAAGAAACCCACTTTTAGTTACAGAAGAAATGCAAATTATATGTGCTGCTTGACCAGTTCTGAATTAAACTGAATACTGAGCAGCAATACTTAATTAACATAATTTAAAATTTTATTTAGGTTTCATTTAACCCACAATACAAACACAAACACTGTGATTATGTGTATTTAACCTGGACGGTTCTGAAGCAAATGGGTCTTTAACATATACACATATGCCCACTCAGCTACTATACGGCTTTTCTCCCACATCTTTTGCTGTCTCACTCATACAACCCCACACACACACACATCAACTCTCACATTTTTTTTTTAACACCCTTACACACACACACACACACACACACACACACACACACACACACACACACACTAAGCTTGTCTTGAGTTATAGCACTTTGTTCACTGGAGACTGGAGCTAAATATACCAGTAACTGATAGCCCTGCTGGTTGACTGGCAGGAATACTGCTAGCCCTGACACCGATACAGAAGATGATACAGACACCAGGGAGTGTGTGTGTGTGTGTGTGTGTGTATGCATGCGTGTGGGTGGGTTGTTAGGGGGCTGTGTCACAGTTGTGTTGGGGAGGCTGTCGGCATACCTATAACTGCAGTGAATGATGAGTGAGAGGATTATTTGTAGAAAGAAAGAAGTGCTATACTACCATGAGCAATGCCAAGCTATGGAAGCCAAGAACGGCTCTGCTTGCAATGCCGTTTTCTCAAGTTTGCAAGTTAATTATGTAATCTTTTTTCCTCATGATAACGGGTTAACTTATCTTGTTCTGTTGAGAAAACGATCACTGAAGTGATCACTCGCCTGTGAAGTTGCAAACCCCATTCTACAAAAATTCATCAAAACAGTCACAAAAGGCTGTTCCAAAAAGCAGCCTTCCAGAAATAACATATCAGCTCTTAAACCCTGCATTCACCTCTTTTTCTTGTGCATTAGTGAGTACCTGCTCTGTTGACCTTTTCTACATTAGAGGACTTTATTAGCCTTTGCACCCTGGCCCTAATTGATATTTGATGGATGTTGCGATCGTAACTTGCTCTCAGAATAGAGTACAGACACTGGGCCGAACCCGGAGAGCCACACAGCAACCCCCTCTGATCCTCAGCTCTCACGTAGACAGGACATACCACAGCTCTGCGGCAAAGCTAAGACAGGAGCAGCAATTCAGAGTTGTAGATAGAGCAGGACTGAGAGACAGGGAGATGAAAGAGTGAAGGGAAGAGGGCTTGAGAAAGAGGGGGAACATTGCTTAACAGACAGAAAGACGCATCTATATTCCAGGTTTACCATTCACATTTTACTTTCTTACTATTTCTGCCTCTACCTGCCTCTGTGGCTCTTCCTCTGTACCCTCTGTCTTTTTAGGTGCACTAACCTGCAGAGGGCCGCTGGCTGGCATGGTGGATCTCAGCGATGTCAGGTCGATGTCTCGGCCCTGCTCCCCTCTCTCAGTCTTCCCAAGTCCCTGCATAATAAGACCCGTAACGAGCAAGCAACAGAAGCACACACACACTCGCGCACCCGAGTGTTGCCCCCACAGCAGTGAAAATGCTAATGCGAGGATGGCAGTGGTCCTTATGAAAGGAAATTACCCTGAACGCCAGGCACCAAGCACCAGTCAAGGCCAGGGAGGACAGCAGAGGGACAAACAAACGCCTTATTCACCCCATCGTGGTCTCCCTCTCTCTCTCTCTTTCACTTTGTACTCTTTCAGCCTGTCTCTTTCTCCCTCCATTCTCCTGCTGTAACAAATCTAGGTTGTAAAAATGGTGGAAAAGAACCATCATACTGAAAACCAGGCAAATATTGTCCAAGTGTTGCCATATTTAAAGTTAGTCTTGTCTCCATCTATGATTCTATTTGATCAACCAACGCAAGCCAGTCCACACTAACTTGTGTCTATTTGTGCTTGTTTGCTCGACAAAAACATTCTGCTGTATTTCTGTTAAGTTAACTGAGGTCAGGCGTCTTCTCGTAAAAGCACTGAGGCTCCTCTGTTGGGAGCTCTGTAAACCAGGAGACCCCAGGCTCTGTAACAGGGACCCAAAGACACCATGTGCTTATAGGAGACACGCCAAGTGACATCAGAGACGGATATCTCATAGACAAGTACAATCAATACTGTCTGCATGGCAATAGAGGTGAGTAATAAATATGTTTTGCAAAGAAGTTAATGAAGTGACTGTAACATCCATTACTACAGCTAACAGTAGCAGCATAGGCTAATGGTCATTCCATTGGTGGAGTGCAAAACCCATTGAATCCTATTGAATAAGAATTTTATTAATATGATATAAATACCAAAACACTTTTGACATTTTGCGTGTCATTTAACAAATTAAAGACGCCACCTTTTATGAGTGTTGGATTATGAGTTACTTAGTCGCCGTGGTGACAATGCTGATTATTTCGATTAGGCAACAAAACTGCTTGGTTAGTTTAGCTGATTACGTTAAACACGTTTGTTAACTTAAAATGAGTCGCCCTAGACTTTTGTTTCACACAGGACACAAACAGTTGTACACCGGGAAGCCCAGTGTTTGTTTGACCCATCCATCCATCAATCCAAACTTCGGATGTGGATCTCGTTCTTTATGTCCCCTGACGTTATGCTTTATTCATTTGCCCTTTGGTGATTCCAGGCTAGTTTTACAGCTCATGATGTCAGCTTTTTATGTGCAAGAGGAAGAATGTGTTATCTCTTCTTTCCAAAGCCTAGCTTTAATGTAAAAGAAGCTAGAGATGTGAAAATGTAGAATGAAATACATTTACAGGACACAATTGGCTGAGAGCCTAAGATTAGACAGGAAACAGGACAGACCCGTCAGCATGACTACAACATTTAAAACCTTTAAAAAGCCTGACAGTGAATTAACACAGCACAAACAAATTCACATGAGACACATTTATATGTCTTATATGTGACTTATAGGTATGAGTTTTTCAGCACACACACACACCCACACGTCAGATCACCAGCATTGCACAAACAGAACGGAAAAGACAAGAGAATCAACTTGTCTTCTTTTCTCTCTCTCGTTCAAATACGCACACATGCAGAATGTCCTGAGGGGAACGATGGCTGTCAACAGTGATCAAACACACTGCTGGAAGCTCATAATCCTCCAAAAATGATCACTTCAATGACAGGAATTTCATTAGTTAAAGTGTACCTCAATAGAACATCAGACACACATGCACACACCCATACCCACACACAAAGCAAACCTTTATCCCTTATGAAGACTTATGCAATAGACATTGTTGTTTCAAATTACATTACTGTTTGTTAACTGTACACAATGTTATTTAATGTGAATCTCATATAGTATAATGTCAACTTTCTGGGTCATAGCTGAGCCTAAGGACTCTATGATATGAACTAACTGGACATATCTCCCGTTGCCAAGTCATATCTAAGGTTCGTCCTGTTTATTGGAATAGTGAACAACATGTGAGACGCATAAAATTATGAATTAGAGGTCTTACTTTGGTATTAATACTTCAATATGTTTTATATGGTTCTGGCGTCCAAATTGTTTATTAATTTCTGATAATGGACACCTTGTCTGGCATTATCCCTTATGTGTGTGTGTGTATTGGCATTCGTTTGGAACACTTATGGGTTTGAGCTGTCACTTTTCTCTCCAATAATGGATGTTTTCTCTCTTCAGGGCAAAAAAAAAAAAAAAGCTGAAGCATCTGCCGTTTCACTTCATTTTTGTTCTTCATACATTTGTGCATTAACAAGCTTCCAGGAACCTTCTGTCAGCTGATACTGTCTGAGAAGTTATTTTGTTTTTCTGGTTTTCCAGAATTACACTTTTGCCATCTTTCAGGGATTTTGGGTTTGTAACTATTCAGTGGTACATAATGGACTATTTGACTTGTGCGTGTATCCTTGGACTGTTTGAGCAACAGATTCCAAGTTAATCCCTAAATGAGAGGTTAAAAACAAGTTGGCCTGCCCGCAAGATTTCTTTTTTTTTTTTTTCACTTGAACGTTCGAATGAAAAAAAAGGAAACTTACATGACACACCACTTATTCTTTGGTTCCTAGAAACAGAGAGTCTTTAGAAAAGTGCATGTTTGCCTAGAAAGAATAAGTGCTGTGTAGATTAAACAGTTTAAGAGACATGATAAATGCCTTCTCATAAACAGCTTCTTTTTGACAGACAGCAGATGAAATGTATAATCCTGTTTTGGAAAACGTTCTGTAAACAGGGTAAAGTTGAACAGGTACTTTAGTGGGAAGGCTGTGGTTTGAAAAGAAGGAGTGTATCAACGGCATTCTTGACTGGTTTGTGCATGTATATGTGGAAGCTGAAACAGAAGCTGTAAAGCTCATACCTATAATTGATTTAATCCACAATAATATTTGTTTCTTTATATAAAGCCTTCAGGGCATTTGTGTCTCTTCTGTCCCTTGATGTAACAGTTTAGCCCGACTGTAAAAAGAATTGTGAAGAGGTGTTGCGAAACACAACCTGTTTAAGCTGTAAAGCTTTATGTTTAAAGAAATTGTCTTGAATAGGAATTACCTTTCATTTGTATGTAGAGGTTACTGAAGTTTAACTGTAGTTTAAATGCAGCAGAGGACAATCACTATAGTGACCATGCTCAGTGTAGCAGGAATACAGCCTCCAAAGCTCAGAGTCTGCATCTCTTTCTATATCTCCTGACATAGCCAGCCACAGTCTGCAGTCATAGGAGATGTTGCTTTTACAAGAGGGCACAGGGATTGGTCGGTTGTTGGTGACAAAAGCTGCCACCATATACGTCACCTACCTCCAGATCAGCCAATAGCAAAATTCAATTGAGATAGCTGGATTTTAACCAGTAGAGGGGGTTGCTATGTATATCTATAGTACAATATCTATGAATACTTTGCACTAAAATGTCAAAATCTGGACCTAATGCGACCAACACCATAACTAAACACCCATATACATTAAATGTTTGTTTGAGGGTTTAGTCACACTTCAATAAAGTGCTCTCCATGCAAGCAGATTTCAGTTGTGGTTATTTGAATCCATTAAAAGAGATGACTAATGTTTTCTGTGAGCACAAAGCTGCTGGGGAGAGGTAGATGAAATAATGGTATAATAAGTGGATACTTCCGGATGCAAATGGGTGACCTCAATCAAAACCTTGATGCTTGAATAATCATGTGCTGTTTTAAATTTACTCGCATAATGACTTCAGGCATGACACTAGTAATGAGGTGTTAATGAGGTGAAGTTACAAGCTGTCCTATTAAAGCGGTGGCATTTTAAAAAACACTATCACGTTCATACAAGCTTCGAACATATTTTCCTGCAAACAAGAACCTTTTAATTAAGCTGTTTAAGATGCAGTGTTTATATATTTAACATTTTCTAAAAAGACAAAGTTAATATGCAGCATGAAATCCATGTGGATGCCAACTTTTGCATGGAACTTTCAGCTTTAGCCTCTAGTGGTGCTCTTATCGTGTAGCTAGATAGACTGAAGAGATTATAAAGAGATAGATTAAATGAATTGGATTAAAATGGATGTCTCTGCTAATTATTTAATGCTTCCAGTTTATATTGGGAATTCTGGGATTACTGGACAGAGCTTCGCAGTTTGTGAAGTGAAAACCAACGTGGAAGTGTCTTAAACCTGTATTGGTTGTAATAAACAGCATTAGGCTTCACCAATGGCTGGAAAAATAAGTCAGACCGTGACTCTAAAGTTCTAGGTTCCCATTTTAAGGTAGTTAACTACAGCTAATGAAATGTGCTCCCAAAGGAAATGAGTGGTAATTTTACTGCTTGTTTCAATAGCAAAGTTATTGCAAACTGCATATTTGCTGTGTGAGAACGTAACGGTTGACAACCGAAGAAGAAGTAACTCTGTCAGGCTAAGCAAGCAGTCAATTGAGACATTCTCTAACAGTTCTGAGGCTTGTCCTGGACATGTTGCCAATGACTTGAGACTGGAGTTGGACATTTTCCAAATGACTTAAATCAGCTGTGTCCACACGTGACGCTTTGTATAATGATGGGACATATACAATGTCTGTCTTTGTCATTCTGTCTCTTTGTTGTGCTGTCCGTCTTTGTCTCGTTCATTTGTACTCTCGCTGTGTGTCACACTCTCTCTCTCACGCACACAAAGATAGGGCTTCAGCAGTTGAGTACCAGGCTGCGCTGACCTCTCGCTTTTCTACCTCTGTCTGTATACACATGCACATACAAACACACACTAACCAGACAGTGCCAGTCTCTCATTCTGGCGATGATAAAAGAGCTTTTATGCTCCAGGAATTTTCATCATAGTGATGTGCACACAGATGCACTTACAGACACACATACTGACTCAACAGGTAACTGACTCAACAGGTAACCCACTTCAAAGTGAAAAGAGCGACTTTGCACATCTAAGCTTCTCATACCGACTGATGCACAGTGTACACTATCAGAACAAACACTCACATGCCTGCACACACACACACACACACACACACACACACACACACACACACACACATAACAGACATGTAAAAACATATAATCACACCCACATTAACATGCAAATATACATAAGTGGAGGAGCAGGGTACCTTGAGATGAGGGTGTATCTAACAGCACAGATCAAAGCGCTACTTTGTATCACTGTCAGGCGAGCAGGTGCACATGTGCTTTCATGTATTTCACCTGCTCATTCATAGTGTGTGTGTGTGTGTGTGTGTGTGTTACAGGAACCAAACATGTAACATATTCTATTGCCAAAGCAGCCTGCACAGCCCGCAGAGATGCTGCTAAACAGCATTTTTCTTTGGAACACCTCAAATCAAGTGGTTAGTTAAAAAATATAAAAATGAAACCGTCGCCTAACTCTGTTGGCTTGTTTGTTTAATCCATACAAAAACCAAATGGTGAATACAACTACCAAACCAAAGAGTAATACGTTTTCAAATGTCAAACTACAGTATTTCTTTAAAGATAATCTGTAAGTGCAGATGTAGAAACTAAAAACGGAGAGCTCACTGTTGTAGGCTTATTACAGTCACTTTTATTTTTAAGGAAAAAAACGTCAACATTGCTTATGAAAGCAGCCCTGTTATGATGGAAAATAGGTCAACAATTGATTCTTGCTGATTTGAGTATATCCTGGACCCCTGCTGCACCCACTGAACCCTTTTACAAAATGAGCACCAATTTATGGAGATTGGATGTGTCCGCAAATAAAATTTGAATGACTCAGTCGCCGCAGGAGGGCTTTGATTACAAAAAAAGGGCTGACAAAAGTGAGAGAGACAGACTGCAAGCAAAATGAATCACACACGGACACAGACGTGTGTGCATGCATGATATTCAGCCATATTGAAACAAACTGCTTCCTTTTTCATATTGAAGATGGTTTTGTTGTACTCAAAATTACTCCTATTTCAGCATCAAAAATAGCCCTTTACAAACATTAAACACACACACTCTTGAATGTTTTCTTGTGCGTAAAATCATTACCTCCCAGGAGTACGTCACTTTTTTTTCTCCGGGAAACAGGAAGGCAGAACTCCAGATAATCCTAATAATTGTATTTGTTGTTGTTGTTTTAGTCTTAAATAATTACTAAATTATATATTAAAATATATATTTTCCACCCGTTGAATGCCCCTCCGAACTCCAATTTTGGTGATGGAGACTTGCCTGCTATTGTTGACCCACCTGCACCGTTTTTGCACTCTGTGGTTATTTTAACAAGGTGTAGCTGCCCAGGTTTCCTGTACGCTGGTATTTTGAACGAGAAGTGATGTAGTTTATCCTATTTTATTACCCTAATTACCAAATTTCAAGGCCATACAGTATTTTTGACAGGTGTGGTTTGCACATTGTGGCTTTGTATTTGTGCAGAATGTGGTATACAGCACATGCACACACACACTGGTGCAGAAGGGCAGACACATGCTAATAATGCCGAGTATTTTCCTCATTCTGGCATCAAAACCCCTCAACCACAAAGTACTGTATTTGCAAATATTAAGCTTTAACATGATTTAATAATAGTTATGTATTAAGACTAAACACCCACACACCATTTATATATATAACTAGTACACTTAACCCCACCCATCGGGAATTTTCAAACAAAAACATACAGAGAATTATTATTTGTGGTTATCTTTTGGCCCAAAGGCAAGCAATTATATTAAAATGCTATTAAAAACAAGTTAGACACATAGCCAAACAAAGTCTAAGACCTAATGGGACTTGATCAAAGTAATTTTACAAAGTATGTAATTATAATCTTTGCTTTTCTTTAATCACTGTCTGTTTAATCACATTTGTCCTTCTCTCTCCTCTTCTCTCCTTTCCTCTTTCCTCTTCCCTCCTCTCAGGCATTCCTTTCTTACATAATTACAGTACAGAACCAAACCACCATGTCATATTTAACCTACTCCTCAGCCCGCAGGGACAGAGAGAGCTCATTTATGTTAATTGCCTCCAATTTGGACTGTTACCAAGGGGAGTGAGAACATGTGTAGATATATTTTGTTTGGAATAATGGGTTTCTAACAAGTCTGAGGGGAGTTGTATAGAACCACGGAGTGACAGAGAAAATGAGAAGGTGGATTATAAAGGTTTACTGTAAGATCAGGTGAAATCTGTCTATCGAGATATTAACCGAGAATGACAGGCTGGGCTCTTTAGTGACACTATCTGGCAGAAGGGTGTACTGCTCAATGATTTGGCACTGAGATCCACAATGTTCAGTGCCACAGCAGACACCATGTCTTTATTTGCTATGTTAAGTTCCCTTTGTTATATTATACATACACTGAATGAACCTTCATCACTGCTGAAGATATATCTATGTATAATACTGCCCATATATCATCACTATAATGGTAATATTTGTGAGACGCACAACCATTAATCACATCTTTTCTTTATTCAGAATTTATTTAAGTCCAATATCTACATGCATGCAGTAGTCTAAGTTTCCAACTGAGTCAGATTTTTTGAGTATGGGAGGAAACAGGAGTAAATCTTCAGCAGCATGGGCAGAACATGGTCACTCCTAACAGAAAAGAGAGATCACAACCCCGAATCTTCAGCCCTTTTCTGTGAGGAAACCCTCACAGAAAAGGTTTCTTAATTATAAATGCAAATCAATAAAATAAAATAAACCCCTGTGAAAGCAAAGGAGATGAGGGGCTTCCTCATTATCCATCCATTTCTGTTTCTTCTGATGTAGAGGTGTTGACCACCCAAAGCACTTTAAAGGTACACACACACAAACACATTCACACACATACATTCACATATTGATGGTACAACCTTTACATGCAGTTTACGGTTCCATATTGTGCCCAAGGACGCTTCAATATGCAGACTGCAGGGGACCAAACAACCGATCATACTTGTTGTGTAAGTATAATAAACTGTTTGGACTTTTGCTGAAAATAAAACTTGACAGCTCTGGTGGAGCTCCAAATGATTTCACTGGGGCACCTTACCTGTCTGCGGTGTCAGAAGCACTGAAGGTTCAATGCCATTAGGTCCTCACGCTACATCAGAATATTTCAATAATTAATGACGATAGTGCCATTTGCATAATTGCGCACAGCACCCCTCATTTGAAGCCACACATATCACTCCTGCTACTCTGTTTTGGCTTGTGTATTTCATGTGCTGAAAGGAAAGCAGACTGTATTGTACAAACAATTGTGGGCAACTAAGTAAGGGTCAATTCTGAGTTGAGTCGACAGTTTAATCCACAGTTGATGATCCACAGTTCACTTTCAGCTCTCGTTCTATTAGAAAAATCCTGTTGAGTGATGAAATATTGACACAATTGTGTGTTTCATCATCTGCTGTTGCCAGGAGACAAAGTGAGGTTAGTTTCCTCACCTGCACACAGAACAGAAAATTAAAATTACAGTTACATACACCCAAGTATTGCATGTTTACAACCACCTTTATCGCAAGATGCATATACTAACACCGACACATGGAGAGAGAGCGAGAGCTGCATCAGAGAGAGAGAGGAAGTGACAGGTTTAGTGTTGCAACATGAGATATTTTAAAGCACATCCTCTGACACACACAGACACCCACATACATACGACACATACGACTGGCATACCAGTTGTAATTCAGCAGTTCAGACTTAAGTGAGGTTGGCACATGCAGTGCAGAGGAAGAAAGAAGAAACTAATCTATTTCCTCAGTTACCCCCCTCGGTAAATTCTGCTGAAGTGCCCTTGATCAGAGTGCTCAACCAGCTGCTTCCCTTGCTCATTTCAGTAGTGTGTGTGTGTGTGTGTGTGTGTGTGTGTGTGTGTGTGTGTGTGTGTGTGTCTGTGCATGTGTGCAAAGAAGAGATAGATCGGCATGAAATAAGTTGCCTGGATGTTTGCCTCAAACCAATGCTGGAAAGATGTATCCAGAGCAGTAGCATGTGGTTTGGACATTTCTCTGGCTAATTTAAATAGTTAAATAACTATCTGCATTTTTTAATAATTTCAACAATAACTGATAGTTCTCCCACAGCTGACACCCACAACCAGCATCCGATTTCTCACAAAGCCAGAGAGGTTGTGTATATTGGATATACGTATTCTTGTTCTGCAATGGTTGTCCATTATTTCAGATTATTTCTTTCACCTCACAAATTAATTAAGAGGTCTGTAACTGCCGACTTATCCAGGGTGTACCCTAATGAGGATAAGTGGTTACAGAAAATGGATGGATAAATAGATCCGATGTCTGTGAATGCATTCTGTAGAACTTGTCACTGACACACATGATAGACTGAGAGGACGACAAGACAGGAAGCAAATAAGTGTGTCAGAAAATAAATAATCTACCTGAGATTCTGAATTTAGATTTTCAGGTGTATAACAAGTCTTTGAATGTGTTTAAAGTCTGGTTAAAGTAGAAAGAAGTAATGAACCGAGCAAGACGGAAAGTAGAATAGGAAGAGAGAAAGATGGTGAAAGATCAGCACATAGAGAGAAGTGTCTCTGTGTTTATTTTAGAGAAAGACACACGGAGAGAGAAGTCTAATTTGCATACATGAGCAAAGTTTTGACAGGTTTTTTAACTTGTTGTAGCTCGTTAGGAAGGACAAGCAAGCCGGGTCAACAAGGGTCAGTCTATTTTAACATGCAATGACTGGTTTGCAGGGAAATACCATTATCTTTAGCACACATGGGGAAATCCGTAATGTTAAAACAGACTGACAGATATCTTAAAACATATATCTATTAACATTTTTTAGTGTAATATGAAAATTCGCTCACCTGGAAATGATTGATGACAGCTGAAGGGGCTGGAGAAGAGTTTGCATGATTGCATGCTTCATATGGGAGCGAGAACACACATGTACACACACTGCCATGTCAGCAGCCCTACTTTGCATATTACCCCTACACTACTATCAAGCCTCTTCTTTTGGAGACATGTACATATCTATACACACATATCCATGATTTCACAACCTTCTCTATAAACGCAAAGCATAAACAGTATTTTGAACAGATGTTTCTTCATCAAAAAGGTCAACTGAAAATAAATGAAATGTCTTACTTTTATCAGCGATGCATAAAGATGATACAACATATTTTTGTCAGTGAGTCAATATAGCCAAAGAGGGGAATTGGGCAAACAAACAAAAAATTCACTGAAAATGATAGAAGATGATTCTGTTTCTGTGTCAGAATGGGTAGATAATCCAGTGAATAACTTACAAACATGCATAAACATGCTTACAAAATCACACACAACAATCCGAAAACTGATCACAGATTTGTGTGGAAGCCGAAAAACGGGTTGGATACGGCAAAACTGACTGAAGTTTTGATTACAGCGTTCAATAGAAAGAGAGATGAAACAAGATGACTGGGGCACTGAGAAGGAATGACAACGGCAATGACACTTTGAGTTTTCTACTGAAGGCTTGCCAAGTCAGTGAGTAAAACTCTTTGTTGTCATCTCAGCTAATTAATTGCCACTGTTTGAGCTGTCAATCAACCTAACACAACCTGTTATTTCCTGAACATACAAGTCCTGTGACTGCTTGCAGTGCAACTTTAGCAGCCATTAAGAAATTCCAATGGACTCAAAAGCTACACATTTGGATTCAGTGCATTACACTGACATCCAAAGTGACTTGTATTGCAATGATTGCAGCACTGGAATAAGTTTCAGTTTCTTCTACATTGCTCAAATGCAGTATAACCAATGGCAACTCATTCCTGAGCTGGACAAAGATTTTTATCCGAGAAGTGTGATTCACTGCAAAGTGTGATTCAAGTGTGACATGTTCTGCTCTGTTGGGCATAGGGGAATTCCCACAGGAACGTAAATCTATCATTTAGGAAGTTGTGATAGTCATAAGATTGAAGGAATAAAACAAGATGAATGCAGCTGTCCCTCTTATTTGCGGCCCCAGTTCAGAGAAAACACAAAATAGAAGTCCTATTCCATTATTCCTTGCTGCAGTATTTAAACAATCAGCTTTGAACACTCATTTTTTCTGTGGAATGCGGTCTGGGTGTCTCCTACATGAGCCGAGAAAATTGAGGATTTATTACAGTGAAGCTCAGGCCACTTGTCACCTCAAATGAGGCCTTGTACTATGCAGCTACTTTGAGAGCAGTCGCCCTCGGGTGTAACTGCTGCATGCTCCACTTTCAGTCTTGTACACTTTGAACTTTGGGGCCCAAAATGGGTTGGTCTATGTAGGCCCACATTCTGGCTTCAGGTCAACCCAGGTACAGGTGAGTACAGAGATAGATAGAGGGAAACAGAGAGAGAGAGAGAGTAAAATAAATCACCCATTCTGACAGAGTAATTTTCAGTCAGGGGCAGTTTAACAGCTTTCTGAAGGAAGAGGTAGAGGTGTGTCAACATGTGTATGTGCGTGTGTTTGTGTATGTGTGTGTGTGAAGAGGCCAAACTCTTGTTGTCAATTCAAAAGACCTACATGCCTAGATGGTAACATCACACACACACACACTTAAACAGATGCAAGCTGCTGTCCAGGATTTCACTGCAAACAATAATTTGTGATGTCGTTGACATATAAATGTCAACATGAAACAATGTGATGCTGTTATATTCCACGCCAATCCTTTACAGACTTGTCAGTGAAGTCTTTATGGAGAGCGTCCAAATCTCACACAGTTTTTAAGGTAACGTATAAACCATACATTTAGCTCCAGGCAGCTGTCAATATATTATATGCATTACAGTATATTTGTGTGCTATCAAGAAGGTGTCTTTAGTCCTGGCTTGCTGTTGTTGTGGCAAGCTCGCATATGGTTTCACCGCCTTAAGCAAAGTGCAGGATAAACATGTGCAGCATGTGTGCACACAGGCAAAGGAGCAGCACAGCACACAAACACGCGTCATGCAACTTTTCAGGTCAGGAATCACGGACCCAAATTAAATGATTTGCTCCGGACTGAAACATACAGGATAGTATTAACCTCCTGGTAGTCATGTGAAGATGTGAAGATCCAAAACAGGAAGTCCATGACCCTGTTAGTTTCTGAGTATTTGAGAGTCGCAGGTATTCACTCTTATCACGCAAAATATCTTTATCGTTTTAGGAGTGTTTGCTGATTGCGTAGCAGCAATGCTGAGCAAATTATCTTGCTAATAATACCTGAAGCTTAGATAACAGCTGGATTTGATAAGATATTACAATGACTGTATACATTAGTCAGTACAGGCCAGAGTCATGACTTTTATGGCATTTTTTTTTACAAGGGTTACTTCTGCGAAAGAGCATATTTATGAGTTAGTTCACTAGTAAACATACAGTTTTGTTTTAGAGCTTAAGTGAGCCAGCTGGTGATGTGAAAGTCCTCACTGTTTCAAAAATGGTCATTATTCTAAACAAAGTAAGGATAATTACATGCCTACATTTTGATAAAGAATGTACGACATGGCTGTATTTAAAAATAATTTGGGACTCACTTTAATTTTATCAAATGAAAAAAACAATTAACTCTTTGCAAAATAAATCAAAGCCTTATAGGACATTTGATGAATAGGTGGTACGTCTCATACAGATCCCTATTTATGGAAATAGTTTCATTTATTCAAAGTTATGTCAGTGAGAAACTGTTACAGGATTGTGTGTTCATCTCAGGAGTCAAATAGTTTGGACGCCTGCAGTCAAATACAAACAGGAAGACCCGCAGAGAGAAAAGAACAATAGTGTGCATGTGTGTGATCAAAGGGTGTGGGATACTTTTGGATGGACCTGCAAAGTACAGGAACTCGTCCTCCTTTTTCATGGCTGATGATCATGTTTAAAACCATTGTCCTGTTTTAATCATTCATGCCTGAGGTGCTGCAGCTCAATATCAGGGTGTGTAGATCTGATAAACATAAAAAAAAAGTCAGATACTTAACTGTGGTTACAGTCTGCCGTGCAGTCTTTGATAACTGGCTTTAACCGTTGGAACCAAATCAAAAAATAGAGAAAGTATAGATGAACTAAAACCAGCCTATATGACCTCATACATGTCAGGTTATTCACTCCCTTTTGAAAAACTACAGTAATAAATTAGCGTAATCCAATATCAGCAATTGTTGATATTGATATATAACAATTCATTTCTGAGCACATATATGAAGAAATATGTCATGGTTTCATGAGGTGTGATGAAAGTGATGACGCGGGCGTCAAAGTGGGCAAGGTCACACTTACACGCACGCACGCACACACACACACACACACTGAGAGAGAGAGAGAGAGAGAGGGAGAGAGAGAGAGAGAGAGAGAGAGAGAGAGAGAGAGAGAGAGGTCAACATGCATCAGTCAGTCATGTTGAGTATGGATGCACCAAACATCAAACAAATAGATTAAGCACATGATGAACGACATGTGCTGGCTCACGCTGCAGCTGTTGACGAGCCCGGGATACTGGAGTTTACCTCTGGCGTCAACACCTCCAGAATAAACAAGAGTACTTCCGGTTTGACCTGTCAACATAAAATTCTTATTAGCGAACATTTTGCAGCATTTTTTTTTTTCTTCCAGTGGTACAGTTTCATTCTGTTTGGCTTCCACTTGACAACATGTTTATTTATTATTATGTGTTAATTTATTAAGTAATATGTATTTATCTTATTATATATATATATATAGTTTCCCTCATGCAATTATAGAAAAAGTAAGTAATATGTATTTATCTCATCTTATCTTATTTATTATATATATATGGTTTCCCTCATGCAATTATAGAAAAAGTAAGTAAACAAGGAGTCAAGAAGACCAGTTATTTATATATTATCTAAACATGCAATAATGCAAAACATGTGTGAAAGGTTGAGCGTTTCAACTCTCTGCAGCACACCAGAAAAACAAAGGTGAGAGATGTTTCCTGTCCTGTCTGGATTGGACACAGCAGGGACACAGCTGGATCTCTGTCAGATCAAACAGATGCAGACTGCTGTCCTTTGCCACAGGACAAATATGAAGTGTGGAGCGAGTAAATAGCGTGAGAGCTGCAGGATGTACTCACAAATACTCAGATTATGTAGCCCCTTTTCACTAGATTAAATTATGTGGGCTTATTATTACCTAATGGTCGTTTCACAATAAGCACACATGAGGGTGTTTTATTTTCAAAAAACCACCTCTCTTCCTGTATCATCCGGGTTAGTGGTGGTCGGCTTGACGCGGCACGTCTGTGTGAAAGCCCTGCCGTCGCCTTGTCGAGTCATCGCCAGAGAAGAGCGCAGAGCAGACGGATCCGCCGTCCGATGGCTTGAAAACGGGGGAATAACTGTGGATCACAGCGGATTTATTGCGCCACACAAGCCAAAGAGGCGGTTACTGGAGCGGGTTGGATGTTGATACGGATGAGGATTTAGCATCTTTGAGTAGAGACTGTTGCCGTTTTTTTGGTTGCAGTTGCAGACCCGGACACAGACAACACAGACACAGACAGAAAGAAGTACCAGAGCTGCCGCGACAGCAGCGAGCGAACTTGGCTTCTCTGCCCTCTGGGAGGTGTCAGTCTGTCGGCTGTGGCTCGCTGCACGTACCGCTCACCGCTTCGCCGCTCTCGGACCTTTTTTTTTTTTAATTTTTTTAATTTTTTAAGAGGGATAACGTTGTAGCTAAGTTATGCTTTTGTAAATAGCTTCATTTCTGGAGGTTTTCGGCAACCAACTGTGGCTTTAATGTGACGCACTATACTGACATTAGTGCTGTGTGTCGGAGCGGACCCCCTCTGCAGAGGAGTTAAAGGCTTTTAAATCAAGTTTTTACCTTTTATATTTCTACGGTACCAACACAACCAACACCAATGTAAGAGGTAATTGCATTTTTTTTTGTCTTATTATAATTCTTCCTCCAAGTCGTGACTGGTTGTTGCCTGTGTCTTGCTCTTTGCCTGTGGGTAAACTTAGCTGCATTGCCTCGTTTTTGTGGAGTTCCTCAACAGGCAGGCGAGCAGTGAACCCCACACTCACAAAGACGACTGTTCAAGACATTTAGCGTCAATGTGCACCCTTTCCAACACTGTTCGCAACTTATAACCAAATGCATGTTTCATATTCCAACACCGCCTCAACATACATTTAGCCACAAGTTAACCTATACCAATATTAACACCTATAACCACTCATGCCCGGGAGTTTTAATTGCTCCTGTGCTCATTTGAACAGGATGGACATCTTTATTTTCATTAGATTTAAATGAGCCAAACTTAACGACAAATATTTTACGTTTTAATGATATTTTTTGATGCTTTGTGTCTTAACACTAGCCTATTACTTCTATTTGCCTGGCCATGCTTGAATGTTTATATGTGCATTATATTGTAACACTCACCAAAACAAAAATACATTAATAAAAATGCATTAAAAGTAATAAACGATTAAAATGAATACATTTAAATGTTTGCGTGATACAGTGTCAGTTAGAAAAGCTTTAATTGGTCCGAGGCAGCACACCTGTGTTAATCAAGAGCTTACCTGTCACGCGCTAATCGGTTACAGTTCAAATTTAAATTTGTATCAATGTTGCGCACTTTAAACGGCTCTGTCTTTTTATTGCTGCGATGATACATTTGAATGACAATTAAAAATTTCTGTTCAGTTTTTCTGGCTGCCCTAACAACACCCCGTAGCCGTTGTGAAATCCCAATAAAAACATCTTTCTTCAATAAGCAACAACAACAAAAAGGCAGATGTTTTCACAGTGAAGCTTTTAATGAATTTCACCACAGTCCATCCCCATGGGATCATTTAAATTTAGATTTACCCCAAATTATAAATGATAAACAGCATGATATATCCATATACAGGCCACACTGGTCACACTGGGAGTGTGCAGTTGTCTACTTTGAATGATTGTTTTGTGACTTTGATGAAACACGCCCACTTCATTGAAAAATAGCTGCCTCATACATAAGTCATCAGTCTGGTCTTCTCAGTTTGTGTCATCGTATAGTCTTGATTTTATTACCCAATTGATTGTGCAGGGGAATTCACTGCAGTCAACACCAGTGCTGGAACCTGAGACATCTGGTTGACTCAGTGACTCTTAACCTCGAGGGCAGCCAAGTGCCATTAAATGCAAAATGGTGCCTGGGCTTGGTAATCATCAGAGATTGTACCGTTATACAATTGATGAAGCAGCACAGGACTGATTTTTATTGAAGGAAAGGTAGAAACAAGCGTTCTGCTTGGTGGCCCTAAGGCACATACCTACTGTGACCTCTGCAGTGCTAATCCTGCACTCATTTCCCCTAATTGGGACAACATACAGTAGCCTGTGGGGTTAAATTATTCTCTGGTGTTGTGTATGGTCACTAACAGTTGGGGCAAACTTAACTCTTGCCGACACACTTATAGTATGTTCAATTTCACCCGGTACAGTTTAAATCCCCATTCAGAGGGGATTTAATTGAAGAACCTTTTTAAAATGAAAAAGTGACAACCATCCTGCATGTTTCTCTGCCGATGAAACTTGTTTAAAAGAAGAATTAATGTACCGTGAATGATTTCTCTCTCAGCTGCTGTGCCTCTGTGTCATTTTCACGATAAGCCAATTTATCTGTAGGATTGTATGTGAGGCAACTTGCATGTCCTCTCTAACAGAGTGATGCACTTGTAACGCTCTCCTCAGATATGTATTTAGTATCTGTGCAGTGGTTCTATCTCTGTCACTCTGAGTGCCCCCCTCCCCTCTAACGCTAAGCTGCTGAATTGCCACAGAGTAGCCTAACCTTGAGGTCACCCGGGCTGTGGTGACTTTGGGCTAAATTTGGAACGTGGAGCAATTAGACTCACACTCCACTGCATCACTCCACTGCATTAACTAGACGGGGGCAAATTGGGAGGGTAAGATTGGGGATGGGATGCAGAGCTCGTACTTGTTAATGAGGTTTGTGCCCAAGTCAAATGTTCTCTGATAAATCCCAAACCAAGAGTGCAGGAGTCCAGAAACTGGAACCTGTTTTCTACTCTGAAACCTTGTTTTTTTTTCTTGTGCTGACCTAGTTTCACAGTTTTACCAACTAAATTGTTGACGAAATAAGGGTTTGATCTGCGCTTAGTGGTTGGAGTTTTGTCAAACGCTACCAAAATCGTGGCAGCATTTGAATGGTGTTCATTTCCCACCCTGCATCTGTCACTCATACCACTCATCACTAGCCAAATGGTGGTAAAATGTTAGGGTATCTGGCACCTTATATGTTCTACCAGCTACTCTGGCAGGGAACCAGGCATCATGTAGGGGTCCCTTGACATTGGTTGGGTCAGTTAAGTGAAAGCAGATGGAGAATTTTTTTTTAGATGTATAAAGAAAATATAGCTTCATCTTACAGCTTTCTTCTTTCTCTTTTTTTATTCCCAGTGACAAGAGCCGAAGCGGATCAAGCTGGGCCAGGCTTGGCCAGGCTAGGCCTACCTAGCCTTCTGTCTGGCCTCACCGGACGTGTCAGCAACTTCTACAGGGAGTCCTATCTTCAACGGGCTGTGAGGGCTTCAGCCTGTTCACAGACCTCCAGGTCAAGCTGTAACAGATTGGATTCCAAACATATTTTGACTTACCAGCCTTTGGGTGGCCATACTGGTCTGTTAGATCTCCAGTCCTTCCATGTCATGGTCGTCCCTCTCTGGATGTTGGCATCAGGATGGATTCAGGTGTTAATTTGACGTTTGTCACCTCATTGCAGTGCTTGCACCCCCCCTCATCTGACTGCCTTTCATCCCTTCCCTCGCCAATCTTTAAGCAAAAGCCCCATCCTCTTTCTTGGGGCTTCCCTGAGCCCTGTACAGAAGGGTCTTGTAGGAACTGTTGGTTGTCTTGTTGAAACAGTGGCAAAGAGGAAGTAGAGTTAATAAATCCTTGATTTGAAAAAAAAGAAGAAAGGAAATTGACAATGAAAATTGCTGCATTCAGTTAATTTTATCCATTTATTTACTGCACTCCCGTCCCCTTTGTATTTCCTGGAGTTTTTCAAAGGTTGGAGAGCCTGCATACTCACCCTTTAAACATAGGTTGGTCCGATTACTCACATGAAATAAGTCTTTATTTATACATCCAGAATTTCTCTTTTGTGGTCTGAGCCTCGGGGAGGAATGTCTGAAAGCAATAGCAGCACCAAAACGGTGATATTCATTGCCCCGGCCTCCCCTCCTCCCTCCGCCTCTCCCTGTCCATCACCCCAGACCCCCCACAAAAATGTGAACGGTTCTGCCAGTTCAGACTCGCAGGTGGTGGAGAAGCTCAGTGGACACCCTGAGGTTCAACGTAGGCGCCACACGATGGATAGAGACTCTAAAACAGCCGAGCACCGTTTCTTCCGCCGGAGTGTCATTTGTGACTCCAATGCCACAGCTTTGGACCTGCCCAGCAAAGCAGCTGTGATACTCACCTCACCCCCAGACTGTGAAGGATGTCCCATCTTCTTCCCTCTGCAGCCCTCTGGTCCTGGACCTGGGGCACAAGAGGTCGAAGGTGCGGAGGTCCCAAGAGCTCCCTACGTGCAAACGTCAACCCTTCAGCCTGGTCTTGGACTTGGTGGGGCAGTTGCAGAGGGGCATGTAGAAAATGCTGAGGAAGATTTAGTGGAGGGCAGTATCACGGTTGCTGTTCCCACTGGTAGCAGTGTTGAACATAGTGCAGATGGGACAGTAAAAGAACCCAGCCCGACAGTATTGGATGTTACCAACAAAACAGTAGACAAACAGCCGGAAATCATATTGCGTCCGAGAGGGTCAGAGAGCACACAACAGGTGGCGAAAGACATAAAAGCATCAGAACGCGTGGACGAGGGTAGCGTTAGTAGTCCGAGTGAGGAGAAAGAAAGGGAGACGGAGGAGGAGAGGGAGCTAGCAAAAGCACGGGCAGAGCAGAGGGAGGCTGAGAAACGAGTGCAAGAGGATATAGAGGAGGTGGAGACAAAAGCTGTGGGGACTTCACCAGATGGACGCTTCCTCAAATTTGACATCGAGATTGGAAGAGGGTCCTTTAAGACTGTGTACAAGGGTCTGGATACAGAGACTACTGTGGAAGTGGCGTGGTGTGAGCTCCAGGTGAGTCTAGATTTATAAAACCGTCACCTCCCCAGTGTCTATTCTCTGTGTCTTCCTGTTTATCTCCCCAGGTCTTTAATTAAATGTTATTTTGTGGTGGCGTTCATCCCTGAGGTGTCATTTTCACTGTCATTCAAATTTCCTCTAGGTGCTGAAATTAACCTCTTCTTTTTACTATTTTTGCCATGAGATCTTTGAGGTTACTGACATGTGAGAACTTCCTGCTCACTCGGATGCTTTCCTAGTATAAATGTTTGTGAAATGAGATCAGAGAGAGATATCTGATTGAGATACTGGTGCAGATTACATCCTGGCTGAATGTATTTTAGATAAAACATGACTAGTCCTGAAGTACAACTGTGGGAGAACATTTTATTTAGACGTTCTTATCAACAAGGTGTCTGTGTGTTATTTAAAGCAGCAACAGTTATGTAATTCATGCTTATAAACTTGCTTGTGCCTGTACCTCTAGCAGCTCCTTGGGAAGTTTTGTCAAAATCTTCTTGGTTTGTTTGATTTTGCATGACAGACTGACAGAAAAAGCTGACAAACTCGGAAGGTATGGTGTAACTCCTGCCTGTCACTGTAACACACTCATGTCTTTCATAATGACTCATAGTTTTGCTTCATCCTGGCAATCTGGTATTAACCGTTGACTCCTTAACATGTGTGAACGGATGCTGTGGTGCTACCACAAGTCGTATATGAGGGAGACGATACAGAACAATTGGGGCCTAAATAGAACTGTGAACGAGTGGGTTTGATTACCTGATTGCTGTAATATACCGGTAGTCAAACCACAATAAACCTGCCTGCTTCTGTAGAATGTAGGATGAATTTGTAGGACATATTCTCAAAGGTTAGAAAAGTTAGCCTATGATTAGAGACTTCCTCAACGAATCCCCAGACTGTGTGGGAAATTGAGGGTACTGAAAGTGAACCAATAACGCTCTTGCCTCTCTCACCTACTTGTCCTGGTTATGGTGCCCTTGAGCAGGTCAGATTACTTCCTAGCTGCTCCAGTATAGCTCCTCCTTTGCTATAACGAGCACCGGTAGCACTGGCCAGCTCCCAATCAAAGCTTCCACTTTCAGTCTGCAGATACATAAAGCTTAAGAAAAAAAAGAGGCTGCATCTTGTACACAGAGTGAAACATGAGACAGGATGGCACACAGTTCACCACAGGATGCTGTTGCTACATTATAGTGCACTGATGCAACTTCTGCAGTGTGTGTGTGTGTGTCAGAGAGAGAGAGAGAGAGTGAGAAAGAAAGACAGAAAGACAAAGTGTGAGGTTTAGAAGAGATGTCTGTTGGCGGGAGAGATGAGGCTGACGGAAGAAAAAAATTGAGCGTCTTTGCACCTCGTCTTGTTGATGAGTAGGCACAGAGCCAGAAGTGTTTGGAGATGTAGAATAACAGACTGAGCCAGTCATATGACATTCAGGGCACTGACTGAGCCAAAGAAGAACACAGCGATGTGGACTCACGTGGAACTGTTTGCCCTGATGAAATACTTGTTATTGTGCCAGAGAAGCAAATGTACAAGATTATCAAAATTATATTTAAAATTTTGTTATTCTGCAGAATGATACGGGGCACTTACTGAGAGTAAAGTGAAA
Organism: Larimichthys crocea; assembly: GCF_000972845.2. NCBI lineage: Eukaryota > Metazoa > Chordata > Actinopteri > Sciaenidae > Larimichthys > Larimichthys crocea. The sequence goes on along the minus strand of NC_040030.1, from coordinate 9,522,555 downwards.
TATGTCAGAAATAAAGTAGAAAATAAATATTTTTTGACTAACATGCTAGGTCGCGCCCTTTAATTACTAATAAGTCAAAAGTCAAACAAGGTGAGACAGTGTAATCAAATGTTTTCTCTGCACGTGTTTTATGTTTCTCAGTGTGCGGTTATATCCTGTGGGAGCGCGCTTGTGTTTTTTCCTGTCATCTCCATCACAAGATGCTCATTGAGTCTCCCTGAATCCCAGGAGCTAAAATCAGCTTCGCCTGATGCCTTGCGTCTAGGAAACGCCGGCTTGTTTATCAGAAAACAAACATCTAGCCTCTGTCAAGCTCTGTCACACTTGCCTCTCTCATTCACTCTTGCTTGTTAAAAAGAGGAAGCCCCACTGCCAAGAATCAGCGGGGTCAAAAGGGTCACAACCAGGTCACATTCAGAAGTCATATATATTTTCATTACGATTTTAGAAAGACATTTGAGTAAATACTCAGAATAACCTGGCTGACACATGAGATGCTTTAATACAAGTGGATTATTTAACATACCCCAGATTACTGGAGTGAAACCTTCCATTAAACATAATATACTGCATGTGTTATATAAGAGTATTGAGGGCCTGTGGTGACTGGGCTATATGCATGCAGAGACAAGTACTCTTCTATAGAGCCTGACTATAATCCTGTGTGTGTGTGTATGTCAAAGATGACTGAGCAACTGCTGACATGGGGCAGAATGGTGGGAGTAAAGTTACACACTCACACACACACATGCGCACACACACACAACCAATCACATTCACTCACTGGGTGGGCACGGGAATTGGAGATCTGTGGGAGTCAGGATCATCTGGAACTTGTCGGTTTTCTGTACGTCCAAATGTGCGTATGTGTTTGGGGCGTCTTTAGCATCTGATCGAAAGCAGGTTACCTTCTGTTTCCAGGAGAATCCATAGATGGATGAAAGGAGGATGAGGTGGAGGGAACATGGAGGAGATGGAGTTTGCTTGCTAAGCTTTATTGATGATATTTTCTGAATAGATGGAGTGCCGAGAAGGAAGGTCACCCAGTAGCTTATCTTGAGGTGCCTTGTTAGGCTGAATGTCAGATGATGGATGGGGAAGAAGAGGCTGACGTAGTTCTCCTGGAATTAGAGAAAATGAAAAAAGAGGGATCAGTTTTAAATGTTACATATTCAGTTACAAATTAGCTTTAATTGACGACACTATGAACCACAGCCCATGAAATAGTGAAAGTGGTTAGCGATGTTTTTTATGATGGAAAGACGTCAAACGTTTGCTCGTCCCGTGTTACTTTTTTGATGTTAAGCCACTATACATTGAACATCTTTTGGTTTGGCACTGGTTTGACAGACAAACCGACTTGGCCTCAGCCTGAAATGAGGAAACAGCAGTGAGCTGTTAGGATGAAGCACACAATCAACACATAGTCCATGAAACAGAGACAAAGTTAAGAGTGTGAGTCAGCTACAAGGTAGTGAGAAGAGGTAAAAGAAAGGAGAACATATGGAGTGAAAGCAGAGAAATTAAGTAACTTAACAGGGCAGAGATGGAGGATGGAGAAAGGAGGGGTGAAGGTCAAAGTTCCTCAGTGTTGTGTCTAAAGCAATCACTAGGAGCCTGTCCAGCGTTCAACTGCCTTTCCTTCAGGGGGTATGACAGAGAAGTGAAGAGTGAAAAAGGAGGATTAGATTCAGATAAATTGCAAAAACACTAAAATTCAATTTTGGAGAACTTTTAAAGGACAGATGGAGGAGAAGATGAGGAGGAAGAGGATGAAATTAGCAGGAAAGTTTGGGAGCAGGAGTATGAGGAAGAGGGAGGTGCTCTTGGAGGGAGAGAATAGAGAAATGGAAAACATTGGGAGGAGGGAGGAAAAAGTGGAAGAGAAAAGACAAAAGAAATGAAAAGGGAGGAGGGGGAGGGAGAGGAGCAGAGCATAGAAACTCGGGACGAAAAGAAGAGGGGACCCCAAATCTGTGTGTGCATGACCTTAGGCTCTTAGCTCCACTAGCATTCAAAGACCTTGAAATTTCTCTCAACGGCAACACAAGGCGGATTAGCCCCCTCCCCACAAACACACACATACAAGGACACACGCATGCTTTGGGGGTTTCAAGGCTCTCCTTCAATAATTGTCGCTCAATCAGTGCCTTAAGGCAGGACTCTTCTGGCTTCTGCAAGCATTGCACCAGTTGTAGATTTTATTGTTTTAGACAACTTCATACTTTCTGTTGCTGCCTCACAGCGGCACATTGACATTTCAACTTGCTAAGTCATGTCACTGTAGTCTCTTGACATAGACAAAATGAGTCACATCTAACAGGGCTAATAAATATGGCTCACCGTGTCCAATTTTAGCATTGCAGCAGTTTGTTTAGAACGGTGACCCATTTAACCTGGCGCTGGCCTGAAAATTTGCCTATGTGCCGGTAAAAGGCCAGTAAGAGGGAGAAAAGATCATGTTGGAGGTAACGGAGGCACAAAATGAAGGAGAACAGGAGGTTGGATATTTGTCGCGATTCAGACATTTAAAGATGGTGTTATGTCCCAAAGGCGGTTTCACTGAACAAACGGTGCTCTGTTGCACTTCATCAGAGTATGAGCCTTAACAAACAAGACTTGCTTTTCCAAAGAAGATATTAGTTATGAGCATAAGCCTATAACATGCTGCATAGTCTCTAGGGTCAAGTGACACCAGAGTTGGCGAAATGGTACATGTAAATATTTTGAGTTGAAGATGATATATACTAGTACACATGTATAGAAGAGAGTAAAAGCAGCATTATGTATTTAACTGAAAGATAAATATCCACATATTACTCCAGGGCAGCAGAGCTGAGGTGAAACGGTTCGACTTTCCAGAGGTTCAGATTTCCCTGACAAAACAGCAAACTGCAGCTGTGTCAAGCCTTTCGACAAAGGCTGGTTCTCCCTGCTGATTGATTCTGAAGTTGCTATAAAGTAGTATTAGCCACCCCTCTAAAACACACACACACACGCACACACTCGGAAAAAGGAATGGAAACTGCGTTTTAACTGCAGTTTAAACATTTTCTCGTAAATGTTTTAAATGGTGGCTACAAATAATTCACTCAGTTCCTTTTCCTTATTAGCATTTTAGCTGATGCCTACGTGCATGTAAATGTGCAGTGAGTCTGTATATGAGTTCAAGTGCGTATGCAATGGGGGTTTGGCTGTGTGAGCCCTGGGGATTGTTAACTTATTCATTTGGCTGAGCTGAGCTGCAGATGAGCTCAACTGTTTAAAACATTTAAAAAAAAAAAAACACTTGGAAATGTTTTTTCCTGTGTTTTTAATGTGACAGACAGACGGGCAGATGTTTTTGTAGACGGAGTCGTTTATGAACCACCTGAAAAGACAATTTATAACTGGAATTACTCTTTTTTTTCTGCTGTAGTCAGGATGGAAAGTCTCCATCAGCCCATATACAGTTGTTGGTAATGGCTCGTAGGCCTGTGCAGATGAGCTATCAATCATCATGATAACATCACTCATAAAGCTGTTCTTCTCTCATAAATCCAGCTGCAAAATGGGGAATGTTACGCCTCAATTTAAGACTCTACTACTCACCATGAACAAAAAAAAGTTTTAGCCATGTAAGCTGCAGGGATAAAGGTTATCCAAGAGAAATTTTAGGACTTGGTGTCAAAGTAAGAGTGCACTAATCTCTAATAGCTAAACGTTTTACACACATTACACATACTCATGCTTGAACACATGCACGCAAGATGTGCAGTTCAGATATGTAAAGACCCTGAAGCCCAGCCGGTTGGATTTGTGATTGATGGGACAGGAAAATGCCGAGGGGCCGAGGTCGCCCGGTGTTCAGCTCTGATGTCAGATAATCCGGAGATGACAGAGGATAAAAAGAAGGCGCAGAGGGAATCTCTTTTTCATCCGCTTTATTGCTCATTGTCTCACTGTAACACACTCAGTCCACTGCCTCAGTTCATACTCGGGTTCTGTCTCACTCCATCCGTCTCTTTGTCATGTGTCAGTACCCAGCTGTGAGCAACAAAGGAAGGGAGACGGAGAAGCTGACACTTCCTCATATGCAAAACATCCTTGTACTTCCTTCCGTGTAATATATGTGGGTGTGTGTGTGCACCAGGGTTTCCCCTAATGTTGAATACGAAGGTCAGGCCACACTGCCTTTACAAAATTTGCAGGGCTAAAGTGTCACATGACAAGAGAGACAAATATGTGAGAGACAAATGCCAAATAGTTGAAAGTGTGACAAACAAAATGATCTTTCAAAGTAGTGTCCAGTGCGTGTCATTCAAATACAATTTTAAAAATACCGCATGTAGTCTAGACCTTCCACCCATGGGAGTGAAACATTTTATCACACACACATAAATCTCCTCGGATATGTGCACTAATAGTTTAGTTGACTGACCTTTCTCCTTCCCACTCCCTGTGTTTATTTAGAAAAAAACAGAAGTAAGTGTAATCCTGAACCCAGACTTTTGAGTGTGTGTGTGCAAGTCAGGGAGCTGAAGATGCTGAAGTGTTTTGGCACCTTCTTCTAAATAAAGAGAGCTGAGAGGCAGAGAGTGAAAGGTGCTTTAGGAACTGCTGAGAGTGTGTGTCTGGGATTGCATCACACTGCATGGATCTGTGCGAGTGTGTCTTGATAAGCATGTTTAGTGTAGTTCATAAATAATTATAGTGTAGCTTAATTGGAAACAGGGTGTGTGTGTTGACTCATGGAAAGGCACTTTATGCTCACAGCTCATGTAGGGATTGTGTGTATGGGTGTTTAGGGGTGAGTCGGGGACAGTGAATGCATCAGGCAGATGTTAGATGACTTGCACAGTGAGGCATGATGACATAGCTCTCTCTGTTTTTCTATTCTCTCTCACGTGCTTTTTTTTCTTCCTTGCTCTTTCCAATCAGATTCACTCCTCCCTCGTCTTTTTATCTCCTCCGTCTATTTCTGTTCTCGTCATTATTTTCCTTCTCATCTCTCTCTCTCTCTCTCTCTCTCCAATCTTTATCCCTTGCCCTGACATCAGTCTCATCTCCCTCCTTACATTTCACATAAAAGGAGGAGTGACGTTTTCTGTTTCTTCCTCCGCTGCTGCTTAGTCATTCACACCATCATTGACCTTTTTTATCGTATCCACATTGAAGATTTTTATCAAAATGTCTCTGTCTCTTGCTAGATACTACATTACTGAGAGATACAGCTGCAGAAACTTTGAATATTGTATGCATGTGTAGATAGACAGGACCTCCATTTGAACCCACAGGAGTACTACCCCACTATTACACCATTATATTCAGTACTGTCCTCGAGGAAGCCTGAATCTCTACTATAATTTAGACATACTGACTGTAGCCCAGTTTTTTTTTTTTTTTTTACCCGTGCATACGCACACAGTAGCCTGACTAAATGTGCAAGTGTGTGCCTGATTAGTGAAAAGAGGTTTATTGTTTTTTCGTGTTTTATAATTTTTGCCAAGAGACTGTTAAACAATACTGACATTGTGAAGAATAATCACTTCATGGAAATTCAGAGCCGCGATTGGCCGACAGCTGCAGATCAGTGGCAGGAGATTGGGTCACGTTGCTTTGAGCCTGGATTCAGCATAGACATCATACTCTTAATCCTAACTTTTTACTTCCTAGAAACTTCCTAGTTCAGCATGTCCCACACTAAGACATCATATCCTTCAAGGATACTTTATTTTCCTTTTGGTTTAATAAGTAGGAATTCAGTGTCTGGCTGAAGTGCTTATCATGTATAAAACAGCACTACCTTACCCAGTTCTCCCACACAGATCGAGAAGTGGCTCTGGTTGAAATGAAACCTTTGGCATTTCAATTTGTAGCCACTGGAATAAAATGATACATTTTTACTCATAAACTGAAGGGAAATGGTAAACAGACTGAATGACCAAGGAAGTGGGGATACGGTGAAGATAGATGCATAATAGTGTAGGTTTTTGTGGATTCGGTGGCTTCACCATACTTGTGCTCATCCGGGCTGCTGTTGACTTGCTCCTTGAGCTGCAGTAATGATGATGCATCACTAAAGACAAAGTGCGTATGGCATTTAGACTCCAAGCACCGTATATAAAGTCAGTTTTGAGAAATAATGTCATCAGTCAATATTAGTAAGATGGTATGAAAGAAGTATTTTATGTCTGGGTTTCTAATCCTGTGTTTCACTTTCATCAACATCAGTTTTCCTCTTTTTCACTTCTCAGTACATACAACATCTATTGCATGTCTGTCTGTCCTGAAAGTGGGATCTCGCCTCTTTTATTGAGGGTCTAAGGATAGCAGGTATCATATTCTGGATTGATTTTAAAGTCAATGAAGGCACATTTGTGCCACTTGGACGATATACAAAAATTGTCTTTCATATCTAAACCCCGTCACTGCTTCACATGGGTCAACACATGACATTTGTCCTCCTGACCTGGTTGAACACGGGTCGGATGACTCTGGGCTTTGGCTAACGGGCATCATTAGAGAACCTGATTAAATTCTAATCACATGACCTCAAACTGACTCATGACTAGCAAGAAAACAGCAAGAGGAAGGAACAAACAGTCGTAGACTAGTATCTCTGATAACAACAGATCAAACCAGTGGCTGCAGGGTTAAACACTCCTTCAATAGACCGGTACATCAAAGAAGTATAGGTGACTGGCCTCAGTCTAAAATAGACATAGTCTCTAAACTCGTCTGCATCAGCGTAAAGTGACCTGAGCTGCAGACCGAGGCACCTTGCCCTACGCCGCTGTGTCTTTTCTTTGTGTGTGTGTTTAGTCTGCCCTCGCTTTTGTCTGTGCATTGACTCTGCACAGACTGTTTTTGCTCTGTGTGCTGCTCAGTCTGCGTATAGAATGTCTGTGTGCACATGCAAGTGAGCTCCTGTTTCTTTCTTTGTGTTCACCTCTTATTGTGTGTGTGTGTGTGTGTGTGTGTGTGTGTGTGTGTGTGTTTGGGGAGGGGGTCTCCCTGATTTCATTGCATCCCACATTCCAATGATAGGATGTCATTCCTTAGTGGAATGAGGTGGGGGTGGCATGTGCATGCTGGAATGTCTACAGGCCTGTTACTCTGCGAGTAGACCTGCAAGAGCAGCTGATTAATCAACTAGTTGTCAGCTATTAAATTAATCTCCAGATATTTTGACAATTGATTTTTGCTGTGAGTCATATTTTTAATCTCTGTTTTCAGCATTCTTTAGACATCTTTGGCAGTAAACTGAATATCTTTAGGTGTTGGGGAAAAACAAGGTGTTCGTTGACATCGCCTTAGGCTTTTATAAACAATAATAATGGACATTTTATAGAGGGAACAACTCATCGATTAATTGAGAAAATAATTGATAGATGGAACAGTAATGAAAAAAAATCATTAGTTGCAACCCTATTTGTTTGTTTTCGTGATGAATGCTCTTTCCAAAAAGTCACTCGTCAGTTGAATTGCCTGTCTATTACTAGTATATCCTCCTCATTTCCTATTTTTTAACATATTTTGGACATTTTTGCCTTTTATATTAAAAGATAATAGTAGAGAGGAGACATGACAAGAGAAAGATTTGTCTGGCCTCAAACCGTGGATGCGTGTTACATGCTTACTGTTTTAAACTCCCAGGGTGCCATGCAGGACGCAGCCCCACCCATTGGATCTTCTCTGAATGAAGCTTAAATTTCTGTAGTTAATTATATTTTCTTTGTTCAACATGTTATCTAATGCTGGTCATGTTAGGCACCCAGTTGACATCTTGTAGGCTGGGTGTCTTGAGTTTTGGGGTTGTTGTTTTTTCCTAGAGAGACCAACCACACCCAAGCCCAGGATGTTTAGAGTATTACTGTAAAATCACAGCTTTCTGTCATTACACCCATCCAAAAATTTCTAATGCAGTGGAGCACTTACAGTCTGAACGACAGACGGACAGATGTATTATTTATGTTATTTATATGAAGAGAGTTGAAGTAAAACCATTTAATGCTGAAGATGCAAAAACAACAACGACAGAACCGGTTTTGGGTTCAACAGATTCACTCGCATCTTTAAATAGAACTGAAGAACATGGAGACAAAAAGAACAAAGTGTCTTATTGACGAGCTCTGTCTGTGTGCAACTGTGCATGTGTGTGCGTCTGTTTGTCGCTTTCTTTCTCTGTCTCAATCCCTCCCATTTTGTCTTTCTCTCTCTCTCCATCCTCCATGACCTTAACTAAAGCCTCTGGGGGGGAAAGGAGAAGAGACAGACAGAGACAGATAGAGGGAGCAAAGAGCAAGAAGAGATGTGATTTTTCCCTCATTTTTTTCTTCTCCTTTCTGTTCTATTAATAGCGTCCGGGTGTCATCTGCTGAGCCATAACTAGAGCAGAAATGAGTGGGGGACTGTGTGTGGCTACATGTGTCAAACTGGATGTGTGCCAGAGTCTGTTACTTGTGTGTGTAGTTTACAAATCTACATTTTCCACATGTAAGAAGACAAAGAATTCATCTAATGTAGGTTTGGAAAACAACTTTGAATTCAGCATAATTATAGTTGCTGATGGATTAATCACTGCAGAAATGGTTCAATGTTTTTTGAGATATTTTTTATATTCAACATGTTTCTGTGGCAATTACCTTGATTGATTGAAGTGTTTATTTCGAATATGCAAACAAAAATAAAAATAAGGCAAAACATTTAAACATAGAAATACATATTCTAAAAGGAGCAAGAAGAAGAATAACTTATAAACTCCCACCCCTTCTCTTTAAATAATGAGTGACAATACCAAGCTTCCTTGCAACTTGTTTAGATATACCTGATACTTATAGATAAATAGAATACATCCCTGACTGTTTTACAACCCCCCCCCCAAAAAAACAAAACAAAATAAAACCTGCATATACACTTAATACAATACACACACACACACACACACACACACACACACACACATGCACGAAGAGAATAAAAAAACAAACAAAGGAGACAATAACCTCATAACCCGTAGTGCTACCTAACACCTCCCTCCCTACCTTCAAGATGAAAATATGATGAGTTCAGCAAATGTTTATTAACTGTCCTTTAACAGCCTTTCATTCATTAGTAAAGCGTGGTTGGTGTTCTTGTGTAGCAATGTTTGATCATTATATGTTATGGGCACTTTTACTCCACTGACCCGTGTTGCCTTGAGCCGTTAACTTGTCGGCAGCATCACAGTTAGACTGGTCCAATGTTTACATTTTTGCAGGTAATATGAGTCTCCTCTGCATGTGTTGTGTCCCATTAATGCCATGTGTTACAAAGTCGGTTGAACTGGAGTTTCTCATCTTGACGGTCATTCATGATGACCGTCAGTTACTGGAGACACACACACACACACACACACACACACACATACATATACACACACACACACACAAAATCACACACACAAAATCACACGCACTGTGGTCAGTGAGGTAGGAAGTTCTCCCCACCAGATTAGGGGTCAATCCCTCATAAGCCACAGTCTGCATGATGTAATCACCACAGAGCAAGGTCACATGGATGGTATGCGATGCTCAGTGTTTGAATTGAATGGGAAAGCCCCTTCTGTCCTTTTTAATGCTGTGGTCGGGTGTGAGGATGAACAGCTGCATGATTTGCAAGAGTCATCCGCCACAAATGATTTTAATGTGTAATAAACCCGGATATTGTGGGACGGAGTAGACCGTTTGCCAACAGTACTTCAGAGTATCATGCCGGTATTATGTTGCTATTATAATATGAAATACTTTTCGAGTGTCCAGAGTGGTGGTCGATAAGCTGCGTGGTTTAAGGTTGAAGTCACTGAGTTCACTCAGATGATGAGATTCTGGATGCAGGCTGTGTTTGCCAGATTCAGCTGATAGCAGGTTTTTCGTTCCCTTGAAGTGTTGCATTTATCTGAGAAATTAGTTTTCTGTGATGAGATAGGAGAGAATGTGGGAATATTGCCTCATGGTCTTCTCTGGGAATCCAAAGGTCAAATGTTGATGTGTGATTCTTGCAGCAGAAATGATGTTAAAGTGTTAGTCTCCTTTTAAGGTAAGTTACGTGTATTTACAGTCTTTCTTGTTGTTTTTCTGGTAAATCATACCAGTAGACTGTAGTACAGCAAGGAACACAGTAGCTGTGAACATAAAAAAAAGGAATTTGATAACTTTTTTGCTCATTGAAAATGCTCATTTGATCTAAGCTAGACTGCTGAAGCCTCACATTAACATTACATGCAGTGGAATGGAGGGAGAGCTGAAGACAGAAAGTCCAAACCTATTGTTTAGACTAGAAAGCCGCTCTGCGATTTAGTAGATGATGACAGCTGAATGTTGGGTAATTAACTTGAATGTTTACCGCGGTTTTCACAACTAAATTAGGAGTTTGGATAATATGGTTAAATTGGGGACAAGATAAAAGTCCCCACACAACGATGTGACACACACACAGTTTCCACTTAGTAGAGTGACGCGATAACATTCTTTTAGTTCATTTAGCCAAAGTTAAGCCAGTTAATTTAGCAAAACCCTTTTGAAACATTGTTGTACCTTTCCTGAACTGACTACAGCAAAGAATCTTGACATAATGTCTTTATGAAACGTTTGAGTAGTTGACATTAAGTACTATTCTAGTGCTTTGGTTTTAGAGTTGTGCATGCTGGCTCACTGTGAATACAGCATCTTTAATAGTCATCCACCCCATATCATCAACTCTGCATCAGTTATGACCTGATTAGCATCAGGTGTGATGCCCCATTTAATTTACACACATAGAAACCAAACTCTCATTGGCACAACACATACAGCATACAACAGTACAGATCGTACATTTATGAAAGGAAAAACATCCCATAAGTAATGATTCATATTCAAAGGCTATTCCAAAGTAACTATGATAAAATAAAAATAAATTGTAACTATTAAATGCGGAACATTGTTAAACAAAATAAGACTTTGAGTTAACTTGTTCCTGAAGTCATACAGCTGAGTGCTAATGAGTTGTTATGATGACAGTATCCCACAGAAAGTTAATATTTTTGTTATAATACCTAGGCTATAACGCACGCGCAAGGCAAACAGTGTCCCACCCGTCTTTCCTGTTCACACAGACCTGTGCAGCCAACACACACACGCAACAAATTCTAACAAAACAAGGGTTGACGGAGAGGTCAGTTCTGTTTATTTACTGTTGTCCTTCCTTTGTGTGTGCAAATGTGTGTGTGGGTTGTGTTGTATTGTCTATCCATTGTGTTACAGGTGATAAACAGATCACCTCTATCAGCCTGTTATTAGGGTTGAATTGGTATGAAAAATACTGTTACCATACCATGTACAAAAAAAGAAGAAGAACATCATATTGAGAAATTATTTTAAAAAAGTGAAAGTGAAAAAAAAAACTGCTTGTTTGGGATTAGTATTGAAGGACGGTGCTGAGAAAGCACGAGAGACACAGGTGAAGGTGAAAGAAAGAAAGAAATCGAGAAACCGACATGTAGAGAAAGACAGAAAAGCAGAGTTATGCTGCTCTTTTGTCTGACCTGTATGGGCGGGACTGGGTCTTTTTTATAGTGTTTGTTTGAGGGATTTCTAGCGTGTGTGAGTGTGCGCGCGCGTTTGCCTGGCTTCATCTGAAAGCCTCCATTCATTCTCGCTTAATCAATATTTGATTGGAAATCTCTTCTTCTTCCTCTAGTGCAGAGATGTGTGTGTGTGTGTTTGGGGTGTGTAGATTATGACTAATGGAGTTACAGATAGTAAATACAGTCATGCCAGTAAACTAAAACTGGAATGTAGCAAAGATGTCTACTTACAGGGCGGCTGCTACTGTAATACAGCTTTATTTATTTTCTTTCTATTGATTAATCTTTTGATCATTTCTCCCATTCATTATTTAGTCTTTAAAATGTCACGTATAATTTTGCAGAGCGCAGGATGATGTTTTACCCAACTGCCCAAACCCCAAGGATATTGAATAGAAAATGATATGAAACTGAAGAATGTGGTTCAGACCAACAATTCTCTGTTCTTTTGTTTGATAAATGACTTTCAGTTTATTTCTGCACGATTACATATTCATTTGGTTTGTTTTTTTTGTCTCAGGAATTCAGTTTGTGTGTTTGCATGTGTGTCGATTGTATCAGTATTCAGTGTAACCGCTGATCTGTAAACAGTTACCCTTCTTCAGAAGAAGTTATAGAATAGTGCTGGTGAAGGGGAACACACAGCCTGACAACTCCAAAAAACAACAGCAGATAAACAAATATAGACGCAGGGAGAGAAATATCGGGCAGCAACTGTAGCAAAATCTCAATGAATGCAGTCCAGTGAGAAACAGATAATAAAATAGCCAGAGAGATAAGCATGAACAAAAGCTACACACAAGAGAGAGATAATGGCAAGAAGACAAGGGCTGAGAGACAGAGAGAGCTGAAGAAAAACAACCCGAAAAGACAGAATGATATTCACAGAGATAAATGCAGTGGACGGAGGGAGGTGGAAAGAAAGATGCAGACAATGTAAGAGAGGGGGACAGACAGAGAGAGTAAGTGAGGGTGACGCAGACAGGGAGAGTGAGACAGAAAGCTAATGGGAAGCTTTAGACGGTAATGGACTGTGGATCCCCTGTGGTCTGATAGTAGTCCCATTCAACCTGTGTACTTTGGGCATTGCTTGCTGCATTGTATATTCAATATCCAGATGCTCCACAGCCATGGGGCTTTTGCACAAGAGTACAGAGCAGCTCACACAACCATTCGTGGTAGTGCCTCAGTTTCGTTTTTGCAGAGAGGAGTTTGCGCGTTGCAATTAGCTCGTTGTGAAGTAAAGCATTCACCTGTTTTTCCTAAATTCCCGGAACAAAAGAGATCTTGGTGTCAGTATGCATGCATCACAGAGCCTCTGTGTCTATGTATCTGCCTGTAGTGTTTGTGTATTTGATGGCACATGGCCATGCATGCATGCATGCATAACTTAATTTGCAGAAGAACGGGTTAGGGTGTTGATCTTATCATATCTTTGGACGCTGAACAAGATTAGCTTAAGTTTTATAAATATGGGTGCAGCTTTGCATTGGCATGTGTTTTGATGTCCGCTGTTAAATACTTTATATATATATTAATGTGACAGCAAGAGAAGGTGAGAAAAAAAAGCAGACACGGGAAAAAAAAATAGAGTTGTAGTTGGTACTAAACCACACCACAGTCTACAGCACATCCGCACACTGTGGTCACTGCTCGTATGCACACACACACTTTGCACTGTGCTATTTCTGTACGTTAAGGAGCATAATTCATATATTGTGGTCAGCCAACAGCTATCTCAGTTACGTGAGCAGCCATCTACATAACTTTGATATACTTTTACACTGATCTGGTTCCTTCCAAGAGATTGATTGACACATGGCCATGACCGTCGTAAACCCTTTAGTTATGTTAATTTGCCATAATTGGCTCAATTAAAATTTAACAGCAGAGGGATATATTTCTCTGGCCTGGTGAGGATGTGAACAATACTCTCCACTGGAATAGATACTGTAGATATAGACGCTGCTTGAGAAACACTACAGGTCCTAATATGTTACTGTTATGAAATATGTTTGCTGTCATCACTGACTATGCTATGATTGGGTCTCAGTCTGGGAGATTATTCTGAATAAATGACTAATCTGCTGCATCTGTTTCTTAATATTTTTGTGGGAAATACATTTCTTCTGCTGACAAGATGGATATTTGCAACTACTTTACTTCTTTGAATTATTTATAAACTCCAGTAACAGCATAAGAAGATCATTTGTTGTTTTGTTTTTTTACAGATCCTGTGCAATTATGTTTGCAACAGAGCTTGGCTTTGTTTTTAAGATGGTTTAAGAGCCTGAAAAGGCTCAGAACTGCTGGCACGTTCCAGCACATTTTAGGGAGGATTTCACTTTAAACTCTTTGGAAGGCTTCCTTTTTGGTGAAACGGCGAATCTGCTGACTGCAGTGGTGGGGAATGTCCTTAATTAGCCCAAACATTGGGTCTGTTTCAGCTCAGTAGCTTGAAGCGGGCAAAGGGGGAGGATGAGAAGAAGTAGATACAAAAGGGGAAATGGGTAAAAAGGGAGGCAGCAGTGGGGAATGGAGACAGGAGAGACGGGGAATATAGGAAGCTGCCAAAAACTGCATTGAAACTACTTCTGATGCCTAGCACCTTTACACATCACCATGTGTATAACATGGCCTTGTGGAAAAAATTGCCTGTGTGTGTGGACACTTCACCAGGTTCATCCTTCTTTCACCGAAGTAGATTACTAAAAAAATCCACCTACGTGCTTTGGTTAAAATATTGAGCAATAGCCCAATGTGTTTATCTGTCTATTTATGAGTGTGTGAATGGAGCAACAGTTCCTTGGGACTGGCCTTCTCCCAATCCAAACAAGATAACCGAAAACCATATATTTGGTTGTCACGCTTCTGTCTCAACCTGTGAGAGATTATTTGATGTTTTTAATCTGCCACACTCATCTCTTGTCTTGGCACTCTCTTGTGTCAGACACTGTAATTTTTTAGTTGTTTTATCAATCTATTTATGGCCTCTTTCCATTTTGTCATAGATGTCTTTGTTATTTAAGGATTTATTTTCCCCTCATCAGCCGAAACAGGTAGCGCAGCATTTCTACCTCTTTAACAAAACAAAATGATGATCCCTTTTATTATATCCCGTCTTTGATATAACATGTAATAACAGCATGCACACACACACATACACACCTCCCTTTGTTAAGGGGGTTTGGCAAACCATAACTTGGCTTGTTGTTTGTCATTATGTTGCCAGCTATTAAATGTGTGTATTTCAAAAGACAGATGTGGCATACGGGTATGAACAGGTATGTGAAAATGTTTTTGTGGGTGTGTATTCATGAGCATATGTGCAGAAAACATAACCCATCATGTCTGTTCAGAGCAAGTTGTTTTGAGAAAGAAATATGACCAAACAAAAGATGTGCTAAGAATTATGGCTGTTACTTACAGCCAATATTGTATGCTGCAGATATTAGGCAGCATCAATAAAACAGCCCAACTGATTGATCGGCCTTACGTTGGTTTGTGACCTAGTGCATGCAGCTCTAATGCTGCAATGAGTAGTTGATTAATCAATCCGAATTTTTACTCATTCTCCAAGCAAAGAAAGCTAAATTCCCATAAAGGTGCTCTGTTTTTCTTTGACACATATTATAGTAGATGAAATCTTTGGGTTACAGACAAATTAAGAAATCTGAAGCCGTCACTTGGGCTTGTGGAAGATGCACATTTTTTTCATCATATACGTGTTTCATTTAGTTAGACACAGGAACACATCTCAACACATTGGACTGCTCTTTTGCATGTCTGTGAAGGTAATCGTAAAAATCCTAATTCGACAGGTTGAATCTTGACTGACAACTCACAAGGCTCCACTTAAAAATAACTTGTTATCTCATATGCTATGTCCTCACTGACACAGCCCTGAGGCAGGTACATACACCTGTCAGGGGAGGGGGATCTCATGCAGTTCTCAGGAACAGACTAAACATCAAGACATTTTCCATCTCCCAGCCCCATTCCCTTCTTTTGCTCTCTCCATATTTTAGGAGAGTCATTTCATCCATCCTCCAGACAACCGCAGTTTGACCCTGCTATTTTCTCAGTCTGGTGCACAATCATTTGTCCAGCTCTTTATTCTCTCGGTCACTCTGTTTGTCTCTCCTGTCTGCTTCTCTCTCTTTAACGGGATCTTCCTCCCCTCTCCTTGGCTGTCCATTTTTGTCTCTTGTTCTTTTCCTCAATCTTTCACTCCTTTTCCTGCTGTCGACTGTGTTATGCTGTTTGTCTCTGAACTCCTCCTCTGTGCTATCATTTTTCTCTGCCCCCCTCTCTCTCTCTTTCCTCTCTTTCTTTCTCTCTCTCTTTCTATAAATAGCAGTCTCGTGGGCTGGAGGTGTTAGCAGCAGCAACAGCAGCAGCAGCGCATGATTCATATTTTAGCTTTGGCTTTTTATTTACCTTCACTGGACCTCTTCTCTTCTCTTCTCTTCTCTTCTCTTCTCTTCTCTTCTCTTCTCTTCTCTTCTCTTCTCTTCTCTTCTCTTCTCACACGTGTAGGCATCTGGATCATATTCAAATTACTTTCACCCCAGTAAACTCTGTGTGTGTGTGTGCGTTGCCTGAATAGAGGCCATGAACAATCACAGCCTCCATTCATCAAGCAGTCTCCCCTTTAAACTCCCACAAAACCTTCCAACTGTGGTAAAACATAGAAGAAACTAGTTGTAAGGAAGCTCGACTTCTGACTGTGAGACACAAACCAGCAAGTCATTCTCAGCTTTTTGAAGAGAAAGAGCGAGACTTCTCTCTGCAGAGTTTACAGCTGAGTAAAGTTTATTTCTCCTACCTCCTTGACTGAAAGCGTGCACACACACACAGAGGTATATGGCAGAACAGTATGACACACAAAACCTGTTCAGAAGTGAAAGAGCTCTCTCTCTTTCTGTGTTGAGATCTGATCCATTAGCCTCAGCTGTAGCAACATGAAGGTTCAGTGTTAGACCAGAGGAATCTGTCTGCCATGTGGCTGAGAAGACTGAGAAGTTTTCTCTGCAAGCTATTGTCAGTTGTTTGTATTTGTGTGAGAAGTTTGTGCAGGAATACATTATTTATAATATATTCTTCTTCTTGCACACTGCTGCATATTTTGACATGTTACTGCCACCTGTTGATTTCAAAAGATTTTTGAAATTTTGGGGAGTCTCTCAAACATTGACAATATGCTATTTTTTTTTTTTTAAACTTATTCTGTAGCTGATATGGAGCATACGCAAGTTAGGCTATTATTGATGTATGATTTATTCATGAGGGTGATTCATCACTAACTCACCTTTAAAAAAAGACACCGGCTTGCAGGCTATTTCTGCCCTCATCATCATAGTGTGGCGGTGCAATATCTTAAACTTCACTCCCCTTAGGTAGGTTAGGTTTGATATGTGACGTCCTGAGAAATTCTTGTGCTCATCTGTATGTGATGGGTGACTTTAACTGCTGCTGATGGGGACTTGTTTATGATTTCTGTATTTATAGGCTGTTTTGACCTATTCTGAATTATAGAATATAGTTTACGTCTCTCTGCAGAGTATACTGTGCCCCGCTTAGGTTGGCTGTGTCATATCATACTATGATGTTTGGTTTTGTGTGGAGATTTGATGAAGTTATTATACTATGATGTTTGGTTTTGTGTGGAGATTTGATGAAGTTATTGACTTATTATTATTAGTTAAGTTAAGATGGACTCTATTGATCCCAGGTCAAAATGCTCACACCCTGCTGGCTCAACTAGGAGAGTGTGTGCGCCCCATGTATGAAAGGCTGAGTCCTTCCTGCAGTGACCCTTTTTCAACTCCAGCCTGTGGTCCTCTGCTGACATGAAGGAGTTGTAGTCCGTTGCTGCTATACATTTCTTTGCAACTTAACAATATATTTTTTTGTTTTTTGTTAAGATTTATTATGTTCCATTTAGACAAATACTCATCACAAGCAATCAAGCAACAATTTGTAATTGTGGAGCTGTAATTCAAGTGTTTGGTATCTGTTATTGATTGACTAATTGTTTCACTGCTATCATAATTCATGATTGCGACTGACTTTTTGAAGAGCACTGGTTGATTGACTGATTTATTTATTTTTTTTCATTAGGTCTGTATTTGCACTACAGCCTGACTTCATCTTAATAAATGCTCCTCATAGCAGATATTAAAAACACGGATGACTTTCACAGTGACTGCAAATACTAAAGCTTACACACACAACTATGCAAATATATCTATATACAGTCAAATACATGCACACAGAGAGTATTATAATACACATGCAACCACTCACATCTATGCACACACACACACACACACACACACACACACACACACACACACACACACACACACACAGGGAGACAGATTGAGGATACCATGAATAGAGAGGTCCGAGGTCAGTGCTTGGGGTCACTTAAGGGGTCTATCGGGGGGAGACCTTTGAATGATGATAGATTGGCAGAGACAAATAGGAGAAGAAGAAAGGGGGAAGAAGAAGAAGAAAAAAAAAAGGAGGGCACCTCACGCAACGCATGAATCATATCTGATGTCCTGTGCTGACTTCACAGGATGTGAGCATGCAATCTCATAGTCACTTCTGGTATGTGTGTGTTTGTGCGTGTGTGTGTGTGTGTGTGTGTGCGTGTGCGCGTGCACATCCAACCCCTCATCACTCTTCTTTATCTCGATTTGGCCCTTTGTTGAACAGATGAGTCAAATGGTTTGGTTTTCAGTAAGGAACATTAAAGCATTGGTGAATTTGGTTGAGTTTGTCCATATTTAGAGGGTCAGTTTAAATTGGTATTTCTGATTCAGTGGTTAGAATTTTGAAAATTAAGGACTGATTCACTGTTTATAATACCTCTTACTCTCCTCCTCCTCTTCTGCCCTCACCTCTTACTTACTTACTTATTTACTTATCCTTTATTTCCACTCCTTTTCCCTTTAGCTCATGAGATCACCACCATGGCAGCTATTGGCAGCAATACTGGTTCTTTGTTGTTTATTGAACCATCAAATACAGAAAGTGTCTAGTTCAACAGTGAGCGGGTGACTCCTGGTTAACAGTTAGACACGTGTACCTGTCACACCCAAACTTGTTAAAAGGTATTTTTATGACAGCGTTATCTAATAATATGAATCTTAGAAATCTAGATAATAACAGTGTAACGTACAGAATCACAACAGCAGCTGTCAGTGAACTATGTCAGTGCACCAATAAAAACTTTTCACTGGGACTGTGAACAGAATTAGTAACACACCTTTTCATTATTGATATATCAAACTTGTATGCAACTATAAAATGCATTAGTGCCACATGGAAACATGTGACTGGTTGTCTTTTGGATCAGGAAGTTGAGCGTTGCACTAAGCCATCAGGTTTATTGGTTTGATTCCCTCACTAAAATAAGTTCCAGGAAAAAAAAAAGTATTAAAAAGATACTTCTACATCTATAAATGTGCAATATTTGTTGTTCTAATGCACTATGTGGTAACAGGCCAGCTGATCGGCAGGTGAATCATGGTGGTGGTGATGTTGCCAGATGGTAGCAAAGCAGGCCTAGTTAGAAGTTTGATTTCCCGTGCTCGTGATGTTTGAAGAGAGTCCCATTTGTGAGCGGCAGCAAGTGTCACACAATGTTTTCACAAGTGCGAGTATCTCACACTGTAACTGTGTCAGAAAATAACTGACACACACTACAAACTGTGTGTTTTTCAGGTTTTCGTCAGATAAATTAATGATTTACTGCAGACTTCCAACCACAACATTCGCACACACGGATGCTGCTGTATGTGTTGGCACAGCACTCGGCGCGGACAGGTGTGGGAAATCTTTTGAAGCTGTATTCCTGATGAATGCTATCATAGTACACACATTTCTCTCTTCTCTCTTGGGATTTGCACCTGAATGAATCCAAACCGCTGCCAGTCGTCACATAATGTGCCCTCAGAAGCCGTTTATGCAGGCCGCCAGTTATGACGAAGCTGCCTTATCAAAAACCAAATGTAGTCATCAATGCAAACATCCTGCTAGAGCAGCACATCCTCTGTTGCCCGTACATGGGTTATGCTGCCTGAGCTTTACACTGCGCAGTACCACATTTGCCTCATACACTGCCTGACTTGAACTTTCTAACCCACTTTCTTTATCCCTCCCTGTTTTTCTGACCCCTCATAAACCTCCAGCAGCGTGATGTAACGCGTGTTTGTGTATGTGCACACGTGCTGTTGTGTGTTTTTTTTATCTCGCTCAGAAAGTCTAGCAGAGACAGTTGTGTTGACATTATCAACTCTTTCTCTGTTCTTACCCTCCTCTCCTTCTCACTGGAAGTTTTCAAGATTCCTCTTTTGCTTTGTTTTGCTATTTTAGTCTGTGTGTGTGTGTGTGTGTGTGTGTGTGTGTGTGTGTGTGCATACTTGTGTGTATTTGGACCATAGTGACCTTTGTCTTTTGCACATTAATTAATGATTTAGTTATATATCTGTCATACGGAAATAATCTTTGCACTTTTCATTTGCATGCATCCACTAGTTGTGTAACAAAAATGACATCAGATGTTAGAGATATTTATCCTTGTTACGTCATCATTTAAAGGTCTAATCGGCAAACAAGTATTACTTGGATCTAAAATTAAAAAGATTACTTGATTAATAGAAAAATCCATTCTGCAATTTAAGAGAGACATTCTTTATTTTAACCGTACATATTGTAGGCCAAATGATTTTCTGATTAACTGAGAAAATATTCAGACTAAACACTCTTAGTTAGTTAGTTTCAGCCCTATGTAACTTAAGCACTCTTACATAAACAGCATTTACCTGTTGGTACAGTAATTAAAACAGACAGGGACTGTCGCACACCATGCATACTGCTAGTTGTTAAATGCATTACATTCAACAGTTGGTCCCTGGAACAGCTGCTCAAATGTCGCTAAGATATGGTTGCCCATCGTTCATCAAACCAGCAACGTTCATCGTCCTACTGGTCTTACCTTCCGGCAGTCGGTGCTGTGCTTCCAAGAAATCTGACATGAAAAGAAAGAAAAGAAAAGCCTTATTCAGTGTCTCTGTCTTTCTTCGCCTGACCCTTATGTCATCTTATATTTCATTGTATAGTTATTTTCAGAAATGATTGTGTTAACCCAGGCTTGGAAATCATATTGTCATCGCTCATTGTTCCCAAGAAAGAAACATCTTTTCTCACATACACACTGATACTTTATTCAGGTGTAAAATAGGTTATGGGCACAAAGAAACTTTTTGTTATGGATCCTGTATGTGTGCTTCTTTGTGAGTTTGCACACGGTGTATGGATCTTTTTTTTTTCTGTGAGCGTGTGTGCACGTACACACTTGTGTTTGTCTGCGCGTGCACAGTGACAGCAGATAGCAACTTTGTACTGTATTGTACAGGTCTTTGTAAAGCTAATTGTAGCCAGATGTACTGTGTGATTAATTACAGGGTCTCTGTTAAGAGGCGACAGAGCTGTACATTATTGTAATTATCCGGCTTCTCCACATAAAGTCTGCCAACCATTACACTAAAGCAGGGGCAGCTGGAATAGCAAAAGTTGCTTGTTTCTTAAGCTTTGGGTCAGGACCCAAAAATGGGTCACAGGTTCAACTCTGGTGGGAGCTATAAATGTTTGTGTTAAGGTAACTTTTAAAGTCAGAGCAACATTCAAGAGAACAAATGAACCATTTCTGATATGCTCAGTGAATGTTCAAACATTCTTTTTTATATTTTAAAAAGAAAATAGAGTATGTGAGCAGATGGTACAGTGAAAGCAGCTATATAATAAGAAGAAACCTTTTCAAGTCAAAGAAAAAAAAAGTTGATTTTGCGTCTTATTATTTTAAACAGTGTTAGCCAAGTTAGTCTGAACAGATGTAAGAACAACCGTCAGTTTCTGAATAAACCTTTTAAAAGGTGTCTTTGTTAAAAGTTTTAATCACTGCTCTTTGTATAATAGTTTGCTCTGGAAAACGGTTGACGCATTGTGTGTGAATCGGTGTAGTAGTTCTCATTAGTGAGACCTCGTTGTCATCATTACACTTATATTTCCTGAGAATGAGTCTCATTATGAAGTTATACAATTCTGCTTTTGTCTCAATTGACAGCTCATTATCTGAGCTGTCTTCCCTCCCACCTCCTCTCATCTGCACCCTCCTCTCTGCCCTCACCTCCTCAAATCCTCCAACATCCCCCCCTACTACCTCCCTTTTTTTTTCAGCTCTCCTTCTCACTTCTTGTGCTCTTTCTTCTGCTCCTGATCAGCCATTAACATCTGTCGCCCTGCTACTTTCCTCTCATCTTCTTCCTCTCCTCACCTCTTCTTCTGCTCTGCTCCCATCTGTCCTCCTCCCTCTCTCCCCTCCTATTTTTACTTTCCCCTATTTCTCTCGCTTTCATCCTCTCTTCTCTTCTGCCCTTAAGCCCACTTCTCAACTAATGCTGCTACTTTCTCTCCCCACTTCTCTTACTCGTCAAATCAAAAATGTACAAGCCCTGCAGTAAAATTCCCATTCAGCGAAACAAAATCTATACTGGGAGAAGTGGGTTTCTGTCCAGCAGCATCACCACTTCTGTCCTGTCCAACATGCTTGTGAAGCAGTGTTTTTCCGTGACAAAGGCAGTGTGTGTTTTCTAGTTGATGGAAGTGTTAGACTGACTCAGTCCTTGTGACATTGACATCTCTGTCTCTCAGCGAGGCTTTACTGAGACAGACAGGCACCTCTGCAGTAACCCTACACCATGAGTGCATGAGTGTGTGTGTGTGTGTGTATGTGTGCGCGTAAGTGATGTTCTCACAATTATTGCATCATTGTGTCATATAATCCGACCTCCATTTCTGCCTCCCTTGTCTTTTCTCCTCTCTCCTTTGTCTCCGTCTAAATCTGCTGGAGTTTGCACAGTTGGCTACACTTCAGCTGTTGAGGAAACTGCTATTGTTACCAAAACCATACCTCTTGTCTAGTTTCCTTGACATTTTGCTGTTAAATGTCACTATTCAAATACCCAAGTGATTACGTATGTTGTAAGGTGTTTTCTTGGTGTGAGATATCCGGCATTGTATGGAACATTTGTGCATTGTGTGTGTCATCCCAACAGGAAAGACTTCGGAGGACAAATATGCCCATTTCCTCATCCTGTAACCTCACTTCCGTCTTCACTTCTGCTCTCACCCCTCCTCTTTGCTTTCCACCCCCGTTTTGTCGGTCATGTGTCTGCATCTGTATAAACTACATAATCATTACGTTTGTCATGTCTTTGTTAGTAAAAAGGAAGAAAAGGAAAGTAAATACTTCTGTCGCGTGGTCTGTGCCATTTGCATGTGTGTGTTTATTCAAATGTAGCCACTGTTTATAATGCCTCAGATGTTAACATGTGCACTGTTTTTGACATTCTTACCTCACATGCACGTGCTTCAAATCATGTGCGAGTGCCTGAAAAGTACGAGAAAAACTAGGTTAATGTCTCATAACAGTGTGTGCTTTAACAGTAATGGACACTCATCTGGAACAAATTAACCCCAAAACCTGCATGTAACAGAAACACACACACACACACACACACTGCTGGACGTTTTTTGGAGCCTGCCCAGTTGTCTGTCACAGATTACTTCAGTTTCTTGCACACGGCTCTATCGGTAGCCTGTATCTGTTTAACTTCTCTGGTTACCCCGTCAGAGCTGAAGCCTAAAATCAGTTCCTCTCCCTCGTCTCAACTAACCAGCTGCAGAGGAAATATAGGCCACAGCGAGGGGAGGAAAAGGGCAGAGAGACATAGACGGGATCATTGAAGGGGGCATAGAGATATGGAGAGAGGGGAGGGGGAAGATGGTTGACCAAGTTTGTTGTTTTAACTTTTTATTTTTCTCATCATCACGTCATATTCACCTCTTTTATTCCACTCGGTCTAGCTTTCCTCTCATCTCACTGACATGAGCTAATCCTCCTTTTATGTCTATTGAATAGATGGGACTTTGTCTTTGCGACTTGTTTTTTTTTTTTTCCACACATACACGTCGGTTTGTGCAGTGTGTGTCTGTGTGTGTGTGTATCCTTTCAGGGTTTTTTGTCAATCTGTTGACAACCTTGGGGGGCTTGTGGAGGAGTTAGTGATGAGACCAAAGCACAAACACCACACACATCCCTGATATAGTGCGTGTAATATTCTTAGAGCGTGTTTGTGCCAAAGCAACACTGTATACATGTAAACAGACGGTTGGTTACTCTCACTAAGGTGGTTGTTAGGGGGACAGAGCGTAAATGTGGTGTGCTTTTAAATATTCAACACATCGTTTTAATTGCTCGCTTTTACTCTCCTCTCTGTTTGTGACTTAAAAATCTGTTTTATGTAAAAACTCCCCAAATGTTGAGCATTCCTGTACCTGAAGGGAAGTATTGGGGCTTCCCTGTGGCGCAGTGGTAAGGGCACGTTTCAAGCTCTATGTTTCAAAAGGCATACATGCAAAACGATAGCATCTTGAAGTGCGAGGCGAGAGTTCTAAAGTAACAAAGAGGTGGAAGTACAATATCAGCAGTCTTAATTAAAGCCACCATGTGCAGTTTTTATAACAATAATAAAAATCATATTGAGTGCATCCTTGATCTTTGATGCCCAACAAAAAAAAATCATAAATAATCAAAAATAAATCATTTGCAAAGCAAATTTTTTTTGTTTTTTCTTGTGTTGCTTCGTTCTTCAGTGCGTTACTGTCAGTTAGTGAAATAGGAGGAGCTGAGATACCTGCAGAATTGGGACCCACTCATTAAAACATTGCTCCATATAGCTAGTGGTTAGTGCTTTTAATAAAATATTATTTCTCCATATGTTTGTTATGGCTTTCTAGCTTTGTTAATTTCGTCAATCTTATATGCTGCACCAGTTTTTCAGGCCACTAACGATGTAGGACTGAGACTCTGGGATCAATCTGTTAATACTCCTTGTATGAAGCAGATACTGTTTTTTTTCTAAGTAAAGCAAAAATGGTGGAATGGCTCCGTCACCTCTGAAGTCTCCACTGGTCCAAAAATCCTCTTTCATGTCTATAATCTGTTCTGCCTCTTTTACTACTGTACCTTTTCATGTCTATAATCTGTTCTGCCTCTTTTACTACTGTACCTTCTCACTTTCTAAATAAAGAATACCAAAGGTGAGTGGACAACATTACCATTTAAAAAATCTTTCTGTAAGCTTTTCCCCACAGTAGCTGATCGCTTCAGTCGAACATCCATATTGTTTGCAGCTATACACTCTAAACACAGAGTACTGCTATGTGATTGGATGCCGATAGCTGTTGATGCTCTTTAAAGTGAAACCTGAGAAGGGCTAAAGTTCAGCCCGGGCGTTAATAGTGGAGGCCTCGATTTAATGGAGTGTAAAGGGATAGTGCTCGCAGATTATGTAATAGTTTTATCTGGGACAGTCCTCGTCCTCTCTATGGTCTATCCCTCTGTTAGATCATCACTTACTGTGACAGTGTAAGGATCTCGCTATACAACGTCATTTTCACCCTGTGGAGACGTACAAAGAAACACACACCATATAGCAACATGTAGATGTGGATATATAATGTTTCTTGTCGTCCGTTTGCCATTTTTGTAAGCTTGAGCAGAGATTTTATCCGCAAACCTCTCGCAGTATATGGGATGTTGCTTTAAAGCCATATTTGCTCACTAGCGCTGTGTTTTTGGCATTGTAACACATTGACATGTAGATTTAAAGATCTGTGATCTGTTTGTTTATGATGTGTTAACAGAGAGGCAGATGGATGCACACTATATTAAGACTGCAACCTTTTGCAAATGTACTAACTCCCCTATTCACACACGCACGCACACACAGGAAACTTAGAACATGCAGAAAAAACATATATGCTCTTAAAAAGCCAATAAACACAACTGCTTTATTCACACTTGTTGTACGCGCCGCATGGCCTCCTCCACAAAAGGGGTCAAATCCTTTTAAAAGTTCAAAGACTTCTGGAACCCTTCAAGGCAGACAGGATAGCTGATATGTGACACCCAGCAAATGTCCCGAGTTTCAAATTAATCTTCGTTATATAGTTCAAAGAGCATTTTACTGCCTAATCAATCAAACAAGAGACATGAAATGCACAGCAGTTTTACTGCATTCCACTTGGTTTTCAAGGAATTTGGAGGGACGTTGTACGTTTAGCAAAAATTTCCTCAGAGAATAACTTTTCAATGATAATTTTCAAGTGTCCCAAGTTCATGTTAAGGGTTAATAATTTCCCTAAATCCTTCAAACTTTCATTCTGGACTATTCCAAACTTTCAATATTAGATTACTGATGATAATCTTCTTTTAATACTAATGTGATAATGAAACTGACGCAAATAATAATGAAAAAAAAGCCTTTTGAGACCAATGTTGGCTCTTTTCATTCCTTCCCTGTTTGAGCAACAAAGGAGGGCATTGTTGGTTGTTAATCATTTCAATAAAAAAAACAAATCAATGAATAGAGCTTTATTAAAGTCCTGGATATTGGAACAGGTTGGTTCAGCTGATTTGGGCATCAGATTGGTATTAGATTATGATCTGAATGAGAGATTGTGTTCTGTAAATTGAAGGTTACCGGTTCAGACTCGTTTTAAGCGCTGAGTCTTACAACTCCTTGTTATTACAGCACTTTACATGGAAAATGTCATTATTTAAAGCCTGTTTTGTCCTCAAGCTGTCTCTGTGAACTTTGGAAGCCTGGCATGTCATCGTTTTTACTCATTAACTCCAAATTTGGGATTATTCCTGGTATAATGTGATTCTTTGTGCATGGCGTGCTTCTCTGTTAAGGATTAACACTTTAGAGAGGAAGAACTTTACACCAGAAGTTCCACTCATTATCCTCAGATTTCCTCTCATTAGGATCAAGATGACTGGATTGAGCGTGGGCGAGACAGGCCATTTTTTTTTTGGATATGCATCCTGCTTGTATTTTGGGGGAATCCCATGAATGGAAAAGAGCAGAGAGTAAAATAGTAAAGGAGAGTAGTGGAAAGGAAAGATGAGAGAGGAGCAGTGAGGACACGAGGAAGAGGAGGGGAGATGAGGCGTGACCAGCAGACCAGAGGGTAATGACTGCACTGGCACATGGTGTGTGTATCGGGTGTGTGTGTGTGTGTGTGTGTGTGTGTGTGTGTGTGTGTGTGTGTGTGTGCGTGTGTGTGTGTGTTGATGCACAGCCAGGCACAGAGAGATGAGACAATAGGGTGCACAGTGAGTGGCAGGCTGAGATGGCACCTATTGTTAACACACGAGTACACAACATGTGCATGCACACACACAGATTGGGGTTGTTATTGAACCCATCCTGATGAATGGGTTTGTTTATAGTGCAAGTCACACAAAGTCAGACAAAGAAAAAAAAAAACATCAATATGTCCCCCTGTCACTGTTCTATAAAGCCCCCCCCTCCCAAAAAAAAAAAAAATTTAATTAATAATTTACATAATGTTCATTCCAAATGCAAACATAAGCAAAACCATAGTGTATGTATCTTACCACATTTCCTGCAGGAACAACTGATTTTTCAGCCGCAACTAGGTCAGATTACAATACGCACACATGTACGCACAGACACATGGCCCTGGTTACTGCAATATGTAGAGCGGTGATTGATGGGAAACCAAAAACCACCTAAATGGGAAGAAAAAAAGGACGGGAGCAGTGAGACCGAGTGAGCGAGGCAGTTGGAATGAGAAAGGGGGGAAAGAGCGCAAACACAAAGGGAATATACGAGGAGGGTGTGAACAACTGAACTCAAATCTTAGAGTTTCCGTCGTTGAAATGTCTGTTTAACTGATCAGATTGTTCTCCATCACTTTCTCTCCCCCTCTGACTTTTACGGGAACTTATTCATCCTCTTTTCAATCATTTTTATTCATAGCAGATGCTCTCTCTCTCTCTCTCTCCCTCTCCCTCTCCCTCTCCCTCTCCCTCTCTCTCTCCCTCATCCTCTCCCCTCTCCCGCTCCCTCTCCCCGCCTCGCCTCTCTCTCTCTTCTCTTCCGTCTCTCTCTCTCTCATATGCTGGCTAACCGTAACAAGCTGTGGTAAAGGTTTTGGAGAGGCTTTGGTTTGTGTGTGCAAGAAATTTGTATATATGTGTGTCTTTTTGTGCACACGTTAATGAGGTGTGTGTGTGTGTGTGTGCTGCAGGGGGTTTGTGGTTCTTTGCAGGAGAGTGTTTCCAGACTGTGGGGGGTTACATACTAATGGAACACACAGACCTTTTTTTCATGCACACACACACACACACACACACACACACACACACACACACACACACACACACACACACACACCGTGAGCCCCTATGCACCACTACCACCACCACTGCACTGTAGGTCTTTTATTGTATGTAGAGACGAATCAGCTCATTCACCAAAGCCAGCTTAATGTAATAACGATTTGCAGGTCCTGATTTTTCTTTCAAGTTACAGACTGGCATTCTTCAAAATTTGGGTCAGGACTCAAAGGTTGATCAGAGGGACATTGAAATGGGTCAACAACACATTCTGACGAAACTGGGCTGAAAAGTTTAGGCCTATAATTCATTTAGGTTTCCAGAAAGGGTGGCTTGATTGTGGCTGCTGCCTGCCAGTTGTTTTTCTTTGTGTAATAAAAATAATGATTTGATGTTTGCTGATAATGATTTGCAGGCATAAATATTGTTGGCTTATCATTTTTGCCTCTCATTGTATTCTTCATACAAGCTTGTACAAAGTTTGTTTTAGGGCGCAGCTGCAGACTTTGGAGACAGTCTTTGTCATCATCTGGTTTTAAAGCAAATCCCACTAAATGCTTTCAGCATTAAAAGACTACTATGAACAGGCTTTCAGAGATTATTTACTTTGTTCTTCACTTGGTTTTTAATTAAATTGATTACTTCTTGAGCCGTGTCCAAACACCAGGGTTTGATTCTCACATCTGAGTAGTATCATGTTAGTCTGACCATCTTTACACACAGAGCTGACTTAGATGATCAGGGCAGGGAAATTCTTCACATGCTACCATTTCTGTTTGTTATTTCATAGTTTGAGGACCTGGAGTATTGTTCATGGATGTTAAGTTGTAACGTTTTGAGAGATCTCAGTCACGAGATGAGTCCTTTGTCTGGTGCCATTAGGAGGTCATTTGTAACTTTGACTAGTGCGGTCTCTGTGCTATGATGCGCTCTAAAGTTTTAGCAAATATGATCTTCTTCTTCTCAGTGCACAGATACAAGCACATACATGCTAAAATTCTTTGGATCCTGCAGCTATTTATCTAGATTAACCGGAAAAGTTTTGTTGGGAATCCCAAGGAATCACCTGACAGGTAGGATCGTAAACCGTGATAGGCCCTTCAGGTCTTCCTCTATTCTAAAACCTAGTTCCCTGGTGAAACAGTAAACATTTCAGATGACATGTGATTTGTTTCCCTTATGTAAACATGTTTAAGTTGCTGTTATATAACTGAAGGCCTGAGAAGCAGATAATCTTTGGACAGAGACAATCATATGCAATTATTTATGCTATATTTAGGCTTCCACTGTCCCCAGGAGAAATTAGGCACTTTGGACAACATCCTGTGAGTTTTGCACTCTGAAACTGAAGTTACCTAACAGCATTAACATTTGTTGTAGTACACTCAGGTTTACCATGTCAGTCTGTTTATTGTCTGACTTTTCTGGCGCTCGCTGTGTTGTCTTCTGTTGCAACCTCCATCCATCTGGTGCTGCACACTCGCCGGGGTGCAACAGACCAGAGAAGACCAGAGCAGATGATCGCTGAGTGTTAAAGCGCAGTAGGATGTCCAGACTAGACAAGTTGATCAGAGGGTGTCAGCTTTCATCTTCTCTGCAGGAAGCTGCATAATGCTTTAACACTGCTGATTCTGTTTCTGCCCGCCTGTCTGGCTGCCTACTTTTATGCGGGTGTAAGTGTGTGTGCGTGTGTTCACGTGTGTCCTCAGTTGGCTGTTACAGAACAGAAATAGGGCAGGCAGACTTAGAGCTGTCACTAGCGTCGGGATGTATAGGTGGCTTCTTTCAAGTCCTCAGATTGGCGAAAGCAAGATAGCGAGAAAGCGAAGCTGGGCTTAGAGAGTGAGCAGTACTCTTGTCAAAAAAGAAGTGTGTGTGTGTGTGGGTGTGTGTGTGTGTGTGTCAGATAAGAGGCTGCAGATTTGAGTGTATATGCTCGTCTTGCTTAGGCGTGTTTGCGTGAGGCTTTGTGAATGAGAGAGAGAGTAGGAGGGTGTATTTGACTCTGGCAAACTCAAGTCTCATGATGTTTTCAAGGTTGGAGCAGAAAAGACAGGATAGAGTGAACAAAAACCACCACTCTGAACAGGAAGACTTGTATACATTTATTTTAGATATGCATTTACTGTGTCTTACAAAGCCTCTACTGTATGTACAAGAGTTATCTGTGCATTTGTACAGTAAAATGAAGAAGGAAACATTAATAATGTATTAGGAAGCCCCCTTTGGACTTGCTGTCTGCTTTCTCTGCTCACATCTATGGACACACACACACTCAGTAAGAGAGAGAGAGAGAGTGAAGTGATCTTTTAGTGCCCTGAGGGAGGTGTCGGACAGTGATATGGGTGGTCAGGGTCTTTTCTAAGTGCTGCTGGGAAATGGAATGTTGGCTTCCAGTCAGTCAGGTGACCTGCGTCTATTGTCATATGACGATAACGGGGTCACGTGATCATAATGTGAAAATGAATGAGACAAAGGTGGGTGTGAGGTTTGGTAAGCACACGCATGGATGTTTAAGTGTGCTAATGGGCCATCATCAGTGAAGTGGTTGCTGCAGGATGAAGGGATAAGCTGTCCTAACACACACACACACGTACACACACATTAATGCACTTAGAAACACACTGAAGCTTTCAGACTTTCTATCTGTGCATGTGTGTGTATAAGTCATAAGGATATAGATGAGGCCTCAGGTTATATATGAGATCACCTTAGTAAATTGTCTTTATCTCCGAAGAAGCTTGTGAGGTTTTTAATAGCTTTTATAACATTTAAAACTCACTCACTCTTTGCCAGAATCTTCTGTGCTGAAATGCTTGAACTATCAAAGTAGGAATAGCCTACTACCCGAATATTTAAATATCTCCCAGACTCAATAGTGCCTCCATTTCTCTGAATTTGGGGATTTGGTGGCACTGTAGCTTTAAAAAAAAAGACACAGATTCACAACATTTTGTCTGTGTATCTCAAAGATTAGTACTCAGAATATAGTGGGATTTATTGAATGAAACATTTGAATTGGAGCCACGGTGCCCCACATTGCACCTCTTTTTAAAACTGGTTGCCATGGTAACAGGCCTGATAACATTGGTGGGAGTAGGTGCTGAACCTCAAACGTTGTGATCTTGCGTCACCTTAAAAACACTGTTCTTTAAAATGCCACTTAAAAATAAACCTCTGACGTTTCTTTGTTGCTCGTCCGCGTGTCGCCCATTCTGTCATCTATACTTAAACAAAAACACACAGCCTTTGTGTCAGTCCTGCTGCTCTTTCCATGTTTGTCTGCATACCAGTAATTCCATCCTCCAACACGGTCATAGGCATTTTAAAATGTGTTGGATGTCATGAATTCCTCTCAAAGCACATATTTCTGTTTGTTCCAAGTTGATTGAAACATCTCTTTCATATTTGTTGTCTTATCTTTCTTTCCACATATCTGGTGCAACCTGCTTGTAACTGCAGGTTATCGGATAATAACATGCACAACATAACCATTTAGAGTCACGAGGGACGTTCTAACCGTTAAATTCCTCAAATTAAGCGTTGACGTTTTGTCACCTTATTTTATCATTGTCAGGCAGCTTTGATTTAGTTTATTTTTGGGGCAGTGATGTGCTGAATGTGTCAGTTATGGTTAGACACAGAGCTGCTGAAGAAACTGGAAACGCGTTCAGACTAAACAAATAAACACATACATACATGCCCGCCCACTAAAAGTAGCCAACACAAACCCTGCATCTGAGCTAATTCTTCAAGTAAAAAAATAATGCCTACAATGAAATAAAAATTTGATTTTAGGAGGTTTTTCTTCACTCTAAATAATAAAAGCTGACATTTAAACAAACACACAGCGAAAGCTGCACAACACGTTTACACACATGCACTCACTCACACTTCTTTACAAGATCTGACCCGCCCACACTGCCCTTTACATCTGTTTATTGAAGTATCAGTGGTAAAGCAGGAATGCCCATTAAACCGTTGTATACATGTGTGTAAGACTTTTCTAAGACGTTGGCCTTCCTCAGTATTGAAGAAGAATGTAGACTGTAACCTTAGCTTGTCTCGGTCAAGCTCTCGCTGGGTGGCTGCGACCACTAAAAAGACTAAAAAGTGTTATAAACTACAACTCACATCCAAACAAGAAAAATATAAAGGACACAAGAAATAACGTGTGCACATAATAAGTTTATAGCTGAAGTTGTGTATTTCAGGAAAGAATTGGGAATTGTTTATTGGTGGGGAAGCCAGTGAGGGATCACAGGAAGTCATCTCTCACAGAATATGATTTATGATTTTATAAACCCAACTATTAATAAATCCATCTAGTCAATAATCAACAAATCTTTAGCACCCCTACACCCAATAGTTAGTCTGCAGATGTAGTTTAGTTTGTATTAGTGAGGACTGATTACAGAAGCAGAGAGACATGGCTGTCATGAGTAAACAGGGGAGAGATGACAAGGATCACAGTAAAGGGGGAAAAATGTCAAATTAAAGCAAGAGCACATACACTCTCATAGTTTACCTAAATGTACCTACTGTATAAAGTCATATCAGTTTATTTATGAATCACTTTTTTTAATCCTGTTTGTCAAAGCACCTCACAGAGAACTGAAATGTGTTCTGCACTGATAAAAAGACGACACATCAAAATACACTCACTCTAATGGATGTTTGTTGATGAAAGGACTATTGTTCTGTTCACATCCAAATCCCTCTCTAGTGTTGTATTTTAATGTCAGGTGGCAGAATTTTCTGATAGTACCTGGTTTCATATTTCATCTGCTTTTACATGGTGCAGCTTACATGGTGCATCAGTGTTAGATGTAAAAGATGTATCAGGTTGTCAAAGCATAGTTGTGCGTGTTTCATCCTTTTTGTTAATTTACTTTCCTCTCCTCTCCTCAACCCCCCTTTTCAATTACTCTGATTGTAATTACACTCTCCATAATAGCGTCCCACTATTAATAGAATTGTTTTGGGTAAACGCTTCTTCCTTGTAGATTTCCTGATGAACGTGTTTCCTTTAGATTTTATGTATGTATGACTAACTTTTCCTCCTCTGTCCTGTGTGCAGGATCGCAAGCTGTCCAAGTCGGAGCGTCAGCGCTTCAAAGAAGAGGCCGGGATGTTGAAGGGTCTCCAGCATCCTAACATTGTCCGTTTCTATGACTCCTGGGAGGGCCCATGCAAAGGAAAGAAATGTATTGTTCTGGTCACTGAGCTCATGACATCTGGAACACTTAAAACGTGAGTGCACGAGAGAGAAAATGTAAGATGTTAATTTAGTGACCTGGGGAAAAGAAAAACAGCGTTTAGCTATCCAAATAACTTGGACACACAGATCAATAGGTGTGACTGGAAGGTTTGAAGCACTCAGTCACTGTAAGCAAAAGACACTGCCAACAGTTTAGGGAATGAAATGAGAAAAATAGGATCTGGTAAGTAACTTATTGGCATGGAACTGCATTTACAGTATTGTTTGTATTTTATCATGTGCTCCACTATCTGCCTAAACACATGCACACACATACAAACACCTCCGTTCCCCTTTGCTTCTGATGAGCACCGTCGTTTTTGCTTTATTTCCAACTGTTCAAACGGTCTTTCACCTTGCATCCCAGCAGTATTTCAGAGTGCAGCTGTTAGCGGGTCAGCTAGTGTCTGACTTACTACATGTACTGTGTGTGTGTGTGTGTGTGTGTGTGTGTGTGTGTGTGTGTTATGTGCAGTATGCATGTGACTGACTGAGTGCTTGTCTATGTATCCATGTGATGCATGTTCTAAAATAAGGTGTCATTCTATTTAAGCATCAAATAACTTGTTAAAGCTCAGGAATGGGGACCCTCCCAACTATGTGTGTTACAAACTATACATATGTGGTTAATATGTCAGTACCGGGGGCGTCTGTCGGTCTCTGCCTCACCCCTCCTCCCCGGACCTCACTGTGGTGAATTGATGCATCTGTGGCTGTCATTGTCCACACTCTGACAGCACATCACTCTGTATAGTTTAGATGTATGTCTGTGAATGTGAATGTGATCGCTGAGCCCCCGACACAATAAAAGGCTAAATGTGGGGCGTGTGGCGCACGGCTTACCCTGTGCGGTGCATCCTGGGACATCGGCCCACCTGCCAGCTGCTGCTGCTTCTGCTGCAGATTCCTCTCATTTCTGACAGAGAGACAGACAGACAGAGGGGGAGGCGTGTGAGGCAGACTGAGGGGAGGGCTGGTTGGATGACCAGTCTGATATACAGTTAGTTTTAGACAGAATGAGGGAGACAGGAAGTCAAACAGTCTGATAAGCTGATAGTGAGACGACACGCAAACAGTCAGAACAGTGGATGAATAAATATGTCCGGTTTAAAGGCAGCTAGGCAGAGTGACAAACAAATGAACCACCTGTGACCACAGAGTGAGAGAGTATTAATCCAGCAGCACAGCACTACCAAGGACAGTAGCGCCCTCCACTGGAAGACTGAAAAAAAGCTTCTTAAATCTGTCAAGAAATGCAGAAGCTTAGCAGACTCTCTCCAGCCTGCATATATCCAACATGTTAAACAGTAAAATGAAGTGAGTTTAACAAAGTTTTCCAACATGTTCTCCTATGTAGTGTGTAAAAACAAGAGATACAGGGAATCAAAATTACTTAAAATGTTTTAGGTAATATGAAAGAGGGATTTTAAATATTCAGATATAAGACCTTTGACAGAATAAGTCACCAGAATGCAAACACTGATGCTGAACAAGCAAAGTATGTCTGATAATGGGGGGAGTATTACTTAGATCATCCATCATTAAGCATGCAAAATATGGCTACATCTGGCGATTATTGTCATTGTTGATTAATCTGTTCATTGTATTGTTTGATCTATAAAATCTCAGAGAATAGTGGAATGCCAATGGCCTCAGAGGTCATGTCTTCTTCATCATCTTTACCAAAAAACAACACTTAAATTAGTAATTTTGTATCAGTCGACTGATCAAATAATTAGCTCCTGTAGCTCCACATAATGTAGGCAGGAGTTAATTTCTTCTTTTTTTTAAGTGCATGTGTAATGCATGCATGTACATATATGAACAGGAACAAAGCAACACAGCGATTTGGCTGCGATCCAGATGAAGACTTAGAAAGGAGAAGGGACTGTTGTACACTGCGGTGGTGGAAAAAGAAAGAGATGATGAGAGGGAGGACTGATAGGGAAGGAGGGAGATGGTGAGGATGGAAATACTGACCAGCGTGGGTTCAGGGTATTCGAGGCTCCTTATCTTGGTGTGCGCATGAGTGTGTGTGTGTGTGTGTGTGTGTGTGTGTGACAGAGAAAGAAGCACAGAGGCATGGGTTTGTGCTGCTGCTATTGCAAATGTGTATGAATACGTGTGTGTACTGTGTTTGTGTGCATATATACTGTTCACACACTTTATATACAGTATACGTCTGCATATTTCTCTATCTGTATTAACGTGTTGAAAAGAGAGCACGGTTGAGAGATTGTACGTGTAGGAGAGATGTGCATCGTCAGTCCAGCATCGCACGGCACAGGGTTTAACGTTTCTGTCAACACTGTTCTGACTTCAGAAAGGGAGAGAATGAAAGCAGAGGAGACGGGCGAGGGAGAGGAGTGCTGGTAGGTGAAGGGAATGGTAGTACAGAGGGAGGAACAGTAGAAGAGAAGCATGAAGAGAAGTAGAAGAAAAGTGAGAGCGAAGGAACAGGGGTGGATGGGAGGAAAAGGGAGAGGCGTTGAAAGGTTTTGGTTTAAACACTTTAAACAAGTTAGGCACATGTACGTATTGTGGTATGCTCATGTATAAAATCCCCAGTCTGTTAATATGTTCTGTGCCCTGAAGGCGAACTGCTTATGAAAATATGTGAATCCACCCAGATATTTTAAATTCCTCTGTGTCTAATGATGTAGAAAAATGGTGGGAGCCTATATAAAAGACAAAATCATCATAAAGAGTTTTATCGTTGCTCTAGTCGTATAAAAGTCACAAAGGCACTGCTGTATCAAAAGATATAATATGATAACATGTATCGCTAAACATTTTACAAAGACCAATCTAATCAACTCTTGTCATCTTATGATGCTGTGATTGTGCGTGAAGCTTTATTAACTATTTTGATAATCATTAAAGCTTTATTACCTTCAGCAAAAATGGCAAACATTAAGTAGTTCCACTTTCTCATTTTTGGCTTTTCTCTTATGTGGTAGTGAAGTTATTTTTTTGAAGACATGAACTTCTGAAATTCTGATCAGCATTTTTCATTCTTTTCTGTGGAGCAAACAATAAAATGATTACTGAAGGAAATAATCTGCAGCTAAATTTTATTATGCATATCATTGTTAGTTGCGGTGTGGTCATACGCTTGTGTATATACACAGCGTTGTTGCCATGGAATGGGCTAAGAATGATACTTTAGGACGGTACTTGATATTATCTCGCTTCACCACTGGATAATGAGTGCAGTCTACTCTAGTAAAGACACAGGGTCACGACTAAAACACTGGAGCTTCTATCAGCAGCCTGGATCTGACTCAGAGCAGACTGGTCTGTGATGCTGAGTCCAGAGTTGTCAGTTAAGACCGACCTGCAGCCCCTGCATTATTAGAGCAGCCGTTGACAGTCAGGATCTGCGTGTAAGTGAAGCTGCCACTGATGCTGGAGCCAGACTCACTGATGCTGCTCTTCAGCGAGTGAGCTGTCTGGGCTAGGAGGGCAACAACATTCTTTGCAGGGTCACTCTGCGGTTCAGTCAGCTGCCAGTAGCATGGGAAGATTTAGTTAGAGCTAAGTTTAAAGCTTGGACATTGATTTAATTCCAGCAAACCGATCAAGGACGAAATAATTTTGAGCTCTAAGGACCAAAGTGCTTAAACAAATAACAAAAATTTGTTCAAAATAAGATTATTCTGCCTGCTGTGGTACAGTGAACGTTGCACATAAAAGCAGAATTAAACAAATCAAAAGGTCACATAAGTCCCCAGCTGATAACAGAAAGTGGGAAACACTTTGCTTAGCAATCAAACATTGATTTGATTAAATGAGCTAATCAGGAGTGAGTTCATAAAGCACTTGAAGACATTTTAACAGACGCCTTGCATCTAATTTAATCAATAAAAATAAAACCTGCCTGAAAGTGAATTAGATGTTTAATCTGGAAATACTGCGGTGCAGCTCACTTAAATCTCAATAATCCTGTGGGGCCACAGAGTCCCCCAGTTTCCTCCCACATTCCAAAGACATACAAACCAGGTGGACTCCAGATCATCTATAGGTGTAGGTCTGTGTTAGTGCTGTGATGGCCTGGCGATCTGTCAAGGGGGTTCCACCCAGTGTATGCTGGGACAGGATCCAGACTCTCATAACTCAAAGACAATGATCAACTCCCACTTAGAAACCACACTAAAATGTCTGTGATGATTTGGATTAGCATGGCTACTGTTGTTTCATTAGTAGTTGGTAAAAATATGACATTTACATGAGGGTGGGATAGGATGTTTTTGCTTTATGTGGTGTAAAAATGACCAACATTCATGGTTATGGAATATTTAAATAATTTGCATACTGGCTGTTCATTATTGACTTTGCGTCTGTCATTGTCTAGAGCTAGCTTTTCTGTCAGTGTGTGTTTTTGTGCACACATTCATGTTTGCCTGAGTATTTATGATGTATCTCTATAAGCTGGAATTGTCTGACAGTAATCCACTTTTGTTGTGTAAGCTTTCATCTTTAATTGAAGCATTATCCGTCTCTCCGTCGCTCTTATCCGGCTATCATCTGCCTCTCCATGCCTTGCTTTGGAATAATTAATTCCACCACAGATGGATGGATGGTGTCCTGTAATAATATTAGTGAGGTGACATCCTCAAACGTCTTGTTTTGTCCACAAAGATATGAACTTATTCACAAATGGTGTAAAGTTGAAATCAGAAAATATGGACATTTTTCCATTAAAAAAAAAATTACACAAAGTGATTGATCAATTACAAAATAGTGGAATTTAATTCAATAGTTAACAACTAATCTATGAAATGACTAATTGTTGCAGCTCTCGTAGGTTTGAACCTGATGCTGTCCGTATGTTTTTGTACACTTTCTCTTGCTGTGTTGAATGACACGCTCTCTTATGTGTGATCTCTTTGTCCTGCAGCTACCTGAAGCGTTTCAAAGTGATGAAAATCAAGGTTCTGCGTTCCTGGTGCAGACAGATCCTCAAAGGCCTCCACTTCCTGCACACCAGAGCCCCGCCCATCATTCACAGGGACCTGAAATGTGACAACATCTTCATCACGGGGCCCACAGGCTCTGTGAAGATCGGGGATCTGGGTTTAGCAACGCTAAAGAGGGCCTCCTTTGCCAAGAGTGTCATAGGTAGGAAAATGAGTGTACTCACTGTAGACACAAACTTATTTACCTTTTGCTTGCACACATGCCTGTCTGTAGTCAGACATAACGTTGTGCACTAGAATTAAATGTGTAGACTTGTCAAGGTGGAGAAAGTGAAACAACTGACTGAATTTATGTGAGTTTGCCATAACAATAACCGCTTTACACACACACGTCCCCACACGCGGTCTTCATATAAGCAAAGACGCGAACACAGACACATTCTGCACCGCTACACACGCCTACTTTAGATTCATTTTACTGCTTCTAAAATGTCTGCTTGTAAAAGCAAACCGCAGGTATTTGAAATATGAAATGCACTGGTGGCTGGTGTGAAATGCACACCAGCCAGTCTGCTAGTAAGCTAGGATTAATCTGTCTGCAGATGTGATGGCTGCACAACACACACACACACACAACAAAGATACTCCCCAAACACACACCCTGCATGTATTACGCACTTATACACATAAATTCAAGTGGAGTAAAGAGCGCCTGCTGTGCTCCAAATAATAACTTGGCAGCAGTCTAGTTGTGTAGTTAACCACTGGTATTCTGGTACTCACACACATTCTCACACATCTACATGAATGTGCATATTCTCATGCACTTGATGGTTGAGGAGGATATGCTTTGTAAATCTCACAGTTGCTCTGTAGTAATTAGGCAGACCTCAAGTATTTGGACACTTGCAGAAATCCACAGACGCATAAACAAGGCTAGTATGTGGTACCAACAAGGTTTCCAGCTGTGTGTAGGGAATGTTTTATGGTTTAAGTCATCTACTCACCATAATCATTTTAGTATGTGTTACTCAAATGTCCAATGTTTATTTATCACTTAAATCTCATGAGATCTGGTCAGTGGTGATACTGATTGTGGGAAATACACAAAGACTGAGTAAGTACACAAATATCCTTCACACACTTGAAAAATATTGAAAGCAACTAATGTGTCGATTGCCTTTGGAGCAATGATGGCATGCAAGTATTTCTTCTTATATATGCAGTGTTTCTCAGAGGATATTTGAAAAAGTATTACATCTAAATTACATAACCTTTTAAGATGTTGAAATGAAAGATCTAAAATCCCAGCACAATCTAAAAGTTCCTCATTTTCCTTTCATTAGGAACTCCAGAGTTCATGGCTCCAGAGATGTACGAGGAGAAGTACGATGAATCTGTAGACGTGTACGCCTTTGGGATGTGTATGCTGGAGATGGCTACCTCAGAGTACCCCTACTCTGAATGTCAGAATGCCGCCCAGATCTACAGGCGGGTCACAAGTGTAAGTCTGCATTTCCTGGGCAGTGTGGGTGTGGCAGAAAGAGTGAAATTATTTCCTATGAATGCCTCTGTGCACTGTGAATGATGGTGGGCAATCATGTGTTGTATCTAACGGTCTCTAATCTCCATCCTCCTCCATCCGGCTTTCTCTGCCACTCCCTCCCCATACTTGTTTACTTGCTGTATTAATAAGTTTGGCATGAGCCACAGGAGATCCAGTCATATGACTGT
Organism: Larimichthys crocea; assembly: GCF_000972845.2. Lineage (NCBI taxonomy): Eukaryota > Metazoa > Chordata > Actinopteri > Sciaenidae > Larimichthys > Larimichthys crocea. The sequence goes on along the minus strand of NC_040030.1, from coordinate 9,482,767 downwards.
GTTTTTGCACTGATCAGTCTCTCTCACACATTCTCCCTCCCTCCTCACCTCTCTCTTTCTTGCTCTGTCAAGCAAAAGTGAAAAAAAAGAAGTGGGAAGACATTTTTTCTTCTTCACCACTAGAGAGCAATACCTGTCATATCAGGTCAAAACAAATGTTGTTGTGCTGGCCCTGAGCAACACACCATAAGGCTGAATTTTCCGAGAGAAAGCTGAAAGTAAAAGCAAAGAAATGAGAAACATAAATGAGGAAAATATCTTGTATAAAAGCAAAAAATGAAATCAAATTTCAAAGACATTTTACAGGACTTGAAATGAAGAAACTCTTTCAGGATGCATTTATTGACAGACTAAAACATGTCTGATTGAAAAGCTCCTAATTCGTTTTTAGTTTTTGTAACATGTCCAACATTTGCTAAAATTTAGATGACAGTCGGCTGGGAAACTGAAAAAAAAAAACACAGAGGGGACAGCAGATGCAATCAGAGGCTGTTTTAAGTTGAGAGCTGCTGAGGACACACACACACACACACATATAGGCAGATGAGAGCTGTCCCCCCTCCTTTCCTCACGGGACTGAGTTCAGCTTTGTGCAGGGTGACAGTGATGGTTAATGGACCAGAGGAATTTACTAGAAATCTCTCCCCCTCTTTTTTCCTCCCTCTATCCTCCCATAGTGCCTCCATTATCGCTCTGATCTCCCCACATCTGTCTGTCCTATCCCATCGTTTATTTCAATCGAAGCTTTATTGGAAACATCAAATAATTTTATGCGGGCACATTTTTATTTACCTTATTTAATTACAATTTTTGCAAAAACATTCATTTTAAACTGAATAAGGATTAGTACCATTATCCCTAAAAATTTGGCTGGGACAGAAAGGCAGCACTGTTTATAGCTTATGGAAGCAACATCCCCCTCAGCTAAAACACACATTTCTGTCTAACATTAAAAGTTAATGGTGACATAAGTAGCACAGCAGTGAAAGGGTTTTCAATGTGTACACCAGAAATAAAAACGGATGCGTTCCATTTTCTGTTTTAGATGATTATAATCGGACAAAGGCTGCAAAAGAACTTGTGTTTTTATATTGTTTATATTCTATATGCCTTAATTTCTATTCATTTTGAGTTCAAATTTTCAGCTCAGTAATGGAATTGATAAAAATGCTTTCAGTGGCCATCTGTGCTATCTGACTGGCAAATTCAAATTGAAGGGATTTGGATTAAGATTGCCTCCCTGCCTCTAAGCACCACTGTGAGAGAAAACCAGTCTTATATCTATTTGTCTTCCGTCATCTTTTCTGTCTCTGAATCTCTCAATTTAATTTAAGAAGCTTCATGCGCAGAATAAATTCAGAAAGAAGATTTCAATCCATATGTCCGTCTGGCCCTCTGTCTTTTCCCTCCCTGTGAAATCACATCTCCAGTTTGATCGAACCATATTTGATTATCGTTGTGACCTCAGGCTTTGGGTTCACAACTTTTGTTGTTTGTGTTTAAGTTGATAGCAGTAATTTCACACACTGACTTTTTTTTTTTATTCAGGAAGCACAACATGTAGTCCGTCAAGCAGCTTCACTTGTCTGTATGTGTTATTGTCACACACAACACACACACATACACACACAACCTTGTGACAACCCCAGGGTGCACAAATCACCTGCTTCCTTTCATTTCACTGCCTAATCCATCCGTACAGCTTTCACCCCTCCATCTCTCCCTATGTCAGTGCTCACAAAGTTAGAAACCTCAGTTAACTGATCTGTCTGCTGGGCCCCAAAGAATGCTTTTGGTGCCCGAAAAATGGCTTCATGGGTCACAAGTAGACATTATTATATCATTATATGGGCTAGTGTGTTCAATTTAGTGGCATCTAGCAATGTATTTGGTGACTGAAACCACGAGTATCCAGTATAATCTTGATATATTTCATACAGTGTTTGAGGCCCCTTGTATTGTTTTGTATGACTGTAATGCAGCAGGTTTTGTGGGAATATACGTTATGGTTCATCTTAAAATATCTTGATTTGCAATGTTGTTGACATACCTCATGGAACATTCCTTACCTCCAATCAGCCTTGTTAAACTGAAATCGTGCTTTCTCTCTCCTTCATCCTCCCTTTCTCTGTCAGACTTAATATCATTATTTCCTCCATCAGTCCTAACTTTGTTTGGCCCTGGAATCTCAAAACAGCTGTGTGTGTGAGAGCGGGAGAGAGGGAGAGAGACACACACAGAAAGAGAGAGATGGGGGGGGGTTGTTATATAATGGTGAACTGGGGGGTTGCAGGGGAGAAAGGCCAAGAAAGGAGGAAGGAAGGAAAACGGGGCTGGAGGAAAGGGGCAGAAGGAGGTGGTCATTTGCTGGCAAAACAGGTTGAGATAAAGTGTCAGTAAGTCTTTCTGTGTGTTAGTTAGCCAGAACTATTCCCAAGACATCTGTCAGTCAAACAGGTCTCTAGTCTGCTTTTCTCAGTACTTTCTGGGTAAGTTACTCCTTGTGTTTTGTTTTGTGAGCGCTCTCAATCTCTCTTTAGTTTGTGTGTTTGATCGATTCTGTGTGATTTTAGGAAAGCGATATCTGCTTGAAAAAGTTTTGATGTGTGGTAATTACTTAAAAGTCTTGTTGGTTATTTCGTTATCTGATTTTATCAACCGCATTTCCTGTTCGCTCTGCTATACTAGGAGATTTTACACTGACAAACATTCAAACATTTGATAACATGTTTTACTAGAAACTATCCTCCATACATGTGATAGAGAAATGCTATTTTTTCTTATTTATTTAGGATTGAGTTTCAGCCCCTTTACCTCAGTCTCTATTTGGTTCCCCCATTAACATGTTTGAACAAATGGGCTGGTCATTAGGATGCCTTCTGGGGAGCCGTGAACTGAGCTGAACTTCTGTTCAGTGTTCGGCTTCTGAATGGTGCACCTAAAATGTGAACGGTCTTAAGAGGTTCTTTGTTCCTAGTTACTTGTGAGTGCCAAGTACTAGTACCTCGTATCACAAAACACTCGAACCTTTATGATTTGATTTTTAATTTGATAGGGATAATGCAATTTAACATGTCTTGTCCCTTGTTGGGCTTTTACACATAGTGTAATCAAAACTTTCAGTATCATAAAACCACAGTATACTACAGATATGGAAATAAAGTACAACTCACTTACTGTAGCACAGACCATCAGCAGACATACAAATATAGACCACAATACACCACAGCTATCAAACTACATCAAAGTACACACCACAGTGTCATACGTTGTCTTTTAACTGTTTTCGCTGGGTGCAGTTGCTTCTTTTTTTTCTACTGCAAACAGAGTTGTATTTTCCAAGTCCTCAGAGATGCCTTTTCATACTGCCAAACTTCAGAATGGGTCCCTGCTGGTGCCTTTTATTAGTGTTATCCATCAAAAGGGTCTCTGGTTGTCTTAATTGGCGCTGAGCAGCTGTGATTCATTATTTATTCCTGGGAAGATATCTGGGTTTATGTGGGAATTATCCCTGAACGGTCTCTTACTGTAGGACCTCTGTCTATCAAATGTTCAACCTTTATATGACCTTGTTACAGCAAAATGTTGTGTTAGCGTGGCTCAACGAATTGAATTTCAGAATTTAATTTAATTAGGGTTAGTCAGTCATTCATTCAGTCAGTCAGTTCATCCTGCAGTTTATAATAGGAATTTGTTAGTTTAATATTTACAGTTAGTTTCATATTTCAGACTATACCCTTATTTTATTTCTCCTATTTTCGATGTTTCTTTTCTGAAGAATGAATTTTGCATTCCATACAGAGGCAAAACAAAACCAGCAAGCCAACATAAGTCTGTTTTCTGCAACATAATGACGTGTTCTAACATTCAGAAATTCAGAGAATCCTTAAGAAAGAACACGGGGTGCTTTAATTTCTCCTCAAAAATCCAGAAAGCTTATATACCTGATTTTTTCGTGAACAACTCTGTGTCTATTCTGTAAAAGGTTCCTCGTCTTCACTGCTCTTCTCTCTGTGCGTGCAGGGAGTGAAGCCTGGCAGTTTTGACAAGGTAGCCATTCCTGAGGTGAAGGAAATTATAGAGGGCTGCATCAGAACGAACAAAGATGAGAGGTGAGACACACACACACACACACACACACACACACAGTCCACACACATCTTTTTTTGGTTGTTATAGATGGACTGTATTGTGACACCATGAGATTCATAGACAACGTGCATTTAATTATATACTTTATTAAAATAGATCACAATCGCACATTGAGCATCTGTGTGACCTCACCTAATCCTGTTTGCAATCATAGCTCCTTGGTCAGAAATAAGAAGTCCTCTGTTCTCCCAAAACATTTGCTTTACCCATTTGTCAACAGTTTAGAAATTTAACCAAACCTGAGCCTTCTCCCTCTCTTGCACTTTCTTATTTTTCTTCATGCCCTCTCCTTATTGTCCAAATTCCTTTCTTCTTTTACTCTCTCATCAAAGACACCTAACTGTGTTTATTTTCTTTTTTAAGAACTATCATAAGTCTTAGCCCACAAACTAAATAACACAATATGAAATTTATCTCAAAAGCTGTCCCGTGACTCATGTCAACATGTTTTGATTCCCAACCGATAAATTAAATGCCACATCTATCCAATTACCTTATCAGTGCACCTCACAAGGCATTGCTGTTCTTGAAATTGGCATCAAGTATCAAGAAATAAATCTCTTTTTTTGGTCTCTTTCTGATTCTAGGTATGCTATAAAGATCCTGTTGAACCATGCGTTCTTCCAGGAAGACACCGGGGTCAGGGTTGAATTAGCAGAGGAGGATGATGGGGAAATGATTGCCATCAAACTCTGGCTCAGGATAGAAGACGTCAAGAAGCTCAAAGGCAAGAATCATTTTATGTTTTCACTGAATTCAATTTTTTATACATAAAAGAAAGAAACTTAACCCATAAACATATTTCATATTTGTCATAATTTGGCAATGATTGCTGAAAAATAAAAGCTGTTATTTTGGCGACTAACATTACATTTATACCATAGATTTGAATTACTCCCAAGAAAACAGAGAGGCAGCTGCATGATCAGGCATTTGTTACATGTTTTGCAGGCAAATACAAAGACAACGAAGCCATCGAGTTTTCCTTTGACTTGAACAAGGATGTCCCTGAAGATGTGGCCCAGGAAATGGTATGTACAATTATGGCAGGTGGTGGTGCAAGTAGTAGAAGGAAGTCATTGATGAGAGCAAGAGAGAATAGACAGAAGGGAAGGCTGTTGGTTAGAAATAACTACATGACATGAAGACATGGAAAGTCAGGGATTTATGCATGAAATGACAAAGGGTCAGAGTTTTTACGCTTGTTTTAAAATTCCACAGGTTGAGTCTGGCTATGTTGCTGAGGGCGACCATAAGACCATGGCGAAGGCTATTAAGGACCGTGTGTCTCTGATCCGGAGGAAGAGAGAACAGAGGCAGCTGGTACGAGAGGAACAGGAGAAGAGAAAACTGGAGACTGAACAGCAACTACAGCAGCAGCAGCAACAACAACAACAACAACAACAGCAGCAGCAGCAACAGCAGCAACAGCAGCAGCAACAGCAGCAACAGCAGCAACAACAGCAGCAACAACTCCAACAAGAGGCACTTAAATCTTCACACACACAGGTTCGTAAGCATAGATTAATGTTTGTCAGATCAAATCAGTTCTTAATAAATCAGTTTGCATGTATATTGTTTAGTGTCTTTGTAACATTGATCAGGAGTAAATAAGGATGTTTTTAAGGATTGTCTTTAACATTCATGCATCACTTCCACCTGAAGAGAGTCCACATGGTCCCTTTTTCAGTTGTGGAATTTTGTATCTGACTGTGGAGTCATGCACTTTGTGTTTGTTTGTCTGCAGGCAGAGGCAGAGGAGACTGAAGTGGAGCCACAGCAGCTTCACTATCAGCAGACCGGCATCTCGCATACATGTAAGACAAACTACAAAAGCACACGCAGTTGTAATCATCATGCATCATCACATTCTGTACATTTTTCTATTTTCTCTTTAAATATTTCAGCCAGCTAAAGTCTGTGAACACCAATGGCTTCATGTATAGCAATATGTTTTATGCATACTTTAATAAGATCTCAGATTTTTTCCATGGTTACAGGTCATGTTTGATTCAAACACAAACCCCAGACCCTACTTAGGTTTCAAAAAACATATTCACATATTATAAATTGAGATTACCTCCTGCACATCCATCACTAAAAAACATGTGACACATTACTGAGTATATCTCACAAAATCTTTGCTGGGGAGACACCCATCATCATCATCATGAACCAAGTAGGCCATTCCCGTATCATATTGTCACTGTCTTCCTGTAAATCCGGGGCAGCTATTGTTGAGTTACCTTTCATATGCGGCGCACAATTTCCAGTCATCCTGTTGTAAATTGAAAACACACTCGATCTATGAATTCTTCCTTCCTGTAATTGTATGCTATTGAAGTTGTTGCGCCCTTTATAAACAGCCCAGGCTCCCCTATGGCTGATGTTTTTTTCAAACCAGCAGGAAAATTACTTTCATTTTTGTAAGTAATTACTCAATTGGGACTGCTAAAGTCATTACTTTAAGACGTCATTTATCAGACCATAGAGAATGAGAAGAATAAGGAGAGACGGGACAAACGGTCACCCTGTCTTTCTGTCTCTCTCTCTCTCAGCTGAAGGAGGTATGGACAGTGGCCAAGGTTCCTCAGTTTTCTCCTCAGACTCCCCCCACCTGGGTCAGCTGACCATGTCCTACAGCTGCCCCCCCTCCAGCCAGCCCCCTTCGCAACCCCAAACCCCTTACCCCTCCACCCCCTCCGCTAACCCGCAGCAGCACCCAGGCTATGCCCAGCCGCCGCAGCCAATGGTGAGTTTGCGCTGTCATCCAAATGACGCACGTGTAGGTTTCTCTTGCACTTGTGAGGACGAGGTCACGTTTAACACATCTGTGAGTGGCACCCGAGCTCACAGGTGTGCTGAAAATGACTCGTCAGTTTGAAGTGAGCATTGTGTTGTGTATTTGGAGTGAGTTGGAATAAAGGTTGCAGTGTTTGTGAATAGTAGGATTTGGGGTATTTGTTGAACTAAATGCACATAATAGTGTTGTTGATGGGTCTGAGGTGATCACCTTCAACCTGAAGAAGAAGAGAACTAGAAGGTGTTTACTTGACTTAAACAATCAGTTAGTTGATGTTTGTCAGTCTGATCTCAGCCAGTAGAGCTGTGGTAGTCAACAGTTGGATTTCATCATGTGGCAGCTAACTATTCATTTTTTTGTTTTTGTTGTATTTCATCTTAGAAGTATTTAAGTAACTCTTCAGCCTCCCACTTTTCATCAATGCTGTAATTTTATCAACCAGTTGCCTCTTTCTTTCTCCTCCCCTCAATCCTTCTTGTTCTGTATATTCAAACCTATATGTTTTTTAATGCTCCCTCATCTGTTGTTTGTTCATTTTCTGTTATTTTTGGTACAGTTGTAATCTTGAATATTTCTTTGTTCTCAAATTTTTTAAACATATTCTATATATTGATCGGCATATTTGCTTAGAAACACATCAACCTCCCATGCTTTTTACATTGTTCATGCAGAAGCATCATATTCAGGAATGAATAACGAATAAGTACAAAGATTTTCACATGTCTATTCCAAAGCAACTTAGAATAAGTTCCATTAAACTGAGGAATAAGAGTTTGATGTCATCACAGAGTGCAAATATAGACAACTAAAAGCGTGTTCATTGCTACAGTACAATCGCTTTTTTAATTTAAAAATGAGAAGTATGCAACTTTTGTTGGTTTGCCTGTCTGTTCACTGTTGAAAAATGATGTAAAATAGTGTTGACTGAGCATGGTTTCCACATCTCTCCTATGGCCTGTGATTTTTATTTAGCTTCCTTCATTCACTCAGGGGATGTTTGACAAGCAGACCTGCTGTTTTTACCCATAATCCTCAATGGCTGACCTTTCAGCAGCAGATGAGTCAGATTCCTTACACTGAAGGGTGCCTTATAAGTACTTACTAATGGAGGGGCGAGCATTTCTCGTTTAATTTCCCAGCCCAGTCTTTTCTATCTGGTGACCTTTTGACTACGAATGTTCCAGTTTACCAGCAGCTATACTGATTTAGTGTCCAACTGGATGATCACTGATTAAATTATGGTTTTGACTTATTTTTAGAAGTAACATAACATGTCTTAGAAGGCTTATTTCCTCATAAGGGTCATTTCTTGGAGACCAGTTTATCTTATTACTACTTAATTCAATTGAAAAATCATTCTTGCCTTTTATTTAATATTTTGTTTATTTAGTTATTTTGTCTTTACTTTTATTATGTTTCTTTTTGTCACTGTATTTCTTTATATTATTTTGCTATTTGTGTTTTTTTACATTTCAATTCAACAGTATGATACAGAACATGTAAAGCTTTCACTCTATTTATGAATTGTTTGTTGCAACAGTTACTCCTACAAAATCATTGATCTTCCCTTTTTTTCTAAATTCTTGAATAATTTAGGATCTGTAAACTTTATTAAGTTCTGTCAGAAATAACATGAAGTTTTAATGCAAAGCTGTGTCTAACTATCACTATTTATTTGGTAACTTTTGTAATCATATAATTGATTTTCATTACTTCATCCTTTTCTTTTGTTATCTTTTAATTTTGCTGCTGTTTTCTATGTCTAGGTAATTTTTTATGTTTTTAATTTCTTTGTGTTTGTTTTTCATGTTTATCCCACCTTCTTCCATCACCCCTCCCTGGCCTACAGCCTGCGTTGCGCCGTCGTCGAAGTCGTAGCATGTCTGTTTGCGTCCCCCCCTCCTCTTACTCATTTTCCTATGCCCTTCCACTCCTGGCTGTTCCTCCAAAGCAGCCCTCCACCCCTCCTCCAGACCTGTCCTCCTCATCCTCCTATACCACCACTTCCCCCTGCATGCCTCTCGCACCTGAGAGGGACACATTCGCCGGGCGCCTCTCCAAGGCCCTGGAGACAGTGCTACCCCTCCACACTGCCTCCTCTCTGCCCAGGGCCAGGCAACGGAGGGCCAGCCTACCTGCTCTGTTCTCCACCCCTGTAGGTTCACAATCGTAATCTCCAAAGGCCACAGTGGTGGTGAGAATCAGAGAGGAAGAGAGAGGCAGAAAGATTAGGGATATGGGCCACACCGGTGTCTGAAAAAGTTTTTATTTTTATTTTGTAACTCCAGAAGAATGCTTACCATCATTGTACATGGAAAGCAGTGGCAAAATCAATGTGCTGTATAAACCAGTAACTTCTTTAACTGTTGGACCGAGGATTGTTAATGAACCAGCTTGTATCACTCATGTTGATGCAGCACAGTTTTTTGTTACAGCTTTGTTCCTTGTAGAACCAAACGAGAACACTGAATTTATTTGCTGATGAACAGATGCAAGATGAGACACACACAAAAAATCGTGAACAGGTTGAGCACCACTGCAGCTTTCCCAGCGTCCTTTACTGAATATATGTATGATATGTACCATATCAGTAGCATCCGTCCTCTTAATAGTTAAGATATTAACAAGATCTTTAATAAGAGCTAACTGTGTAGCAAGAGGGGTTAAATTGAGTGGGCTGAGCCAATACTAAACGTTAGCTTGAAATCTAATCATATATTATGAAGTTGGTATAAAAATCCTACATCTATATTCTGAATTTAAAGCATTTTAAGTGACACATTTATCTTGAGTAAGTATACTGGTATGACCTTTATTCAGACTTGGTTTGCTTTCAGACACTGCTGTGAGTCTGTTATTCTACTTATCTACCTCTCTTTAACTCTCTTTCTCCCATTTTTAGACCACTATGCATTTCTTTAAAATACAGATTGACTGGCTTTAGCTTTAACTTTCTTCTATGATACAAATGTCTTAATATCATGTGCTTCTGCCATCAAGAAAACCGCTCATTTGACAGGCAAAATTATCAAAGTGGTTTTAAGGTATTTTGAGGCCTCAGAAGAGGAAGAAGCCGACAGTAGAAAGATGACAGGAAATGAGGAGGGAGAGATTAAATTGCAAAAGAATGTGTCTTATGGCAGCGTCCCCCTTTTTACAAGTAAAAGACAACATGCTAAACACCAATCTTGTCTAGACGGTTTTAAAAAAAATCATCAGCATCACAACATGAATCAGTCTTCTTGCCCCTTGTTGTTTTGATATTCATTCCTGAACAAAAGGGCTAACACAATTTATTATTCAAGCACAGGCTGCAGCCAAACTCCTCATTAAGATTTTGTCATAAGGATTACACATTATTGAAGTTGCAACTGCTTAGTTACTGAACATTTTGCAGAGAGAAGCTCTGTGATTAAATCCCGTTTTCCTGACTGCAGATGACTCAGGATATTATTGCGATTAGATCCAGCATTTGGCCTTTCTTCTCTTTGTATTCACTGCTTCACTGCGTGTCTACCTGTGAGCTCTGGCTGTATCTACCACTTTTGCTGTATCAGTTGGCTGGTTGTCTTTGTGCTGTACCAGTCTGTCACTTGTCACTTTTCCATCTGTCTGCTTTACTGCAGCTCTGCATCTTTACATTACCTGTTGACTTCATCATTTTTTTATTTTTATTTTTTTTTACAGCTGTTGTTTTGTGTTGTCTTAACCACATCATCATGTTTCTAATGTGAAGAGAGAATATATGTCCCTTTTTTTTCTCTTGGTATTCTCCTGAAATTGTGCTCTTTAACACACTATTTTCTCCATTCCATGTGGGTCTTTGCTGTGGTTCTCTCTCTCATTTTCTGAGTCTCATTCTTAAATCCATTGTATCTCATTGTCGCAGCAGCATTCAATGCCGCACCCCTACAGTGGAGGAGCAGGAGGAGGAGGAGCAGGAGGGAGCATCCCCCTCTCAACTCTCCCAGACCCCACTACTATTTTCTTCCCCTCAATCCCTGAGCGGCCCATTTCCTTCTCACCTCCTCCCACTGGGCCTCCTAAGGCCTACAACTCTCAGAGACGCAAGAGCACGTCCATTCTGGAGGCGCATACCCGACATTTCCAGCCTGCCTACACTCGCTATGGGAGCAGCCTACATCCCTTTTCGGGCATGGAGGGTGTAGAGCCCCCATCTCTCTACATGGTAAATCCTGGTTTTGCAGCAGCTGCTCAAAGACTTGGTGTTGGGGAGCCGCTGCATCTCCCAGGACAATCGGACCCAAGCATGTACGGCTATAAAGACATGAGAGCAGAGCATGAGGAAGCAGTGAGGAGATTAAGTCTTAACCAAGCTGCCTTATTGGACCATTATGAAGCAATGGCATATGGAGGATACCCAATGACTGCACATCAGCTTGGCCACTTGAGTTTCCATCAGCAGAGACAAGCAGCAGCTGCAGCTGCTAGTTTGGTGTTTGATCCTGTTCCACCACCGCAACCAGGGTTCTTGCACCCACACATCATGCAAAGAATGAGTGCACACAGCCCAATCCCTACACCTTTACCTCCCATGAATGTGTCCACCGGTGGTTCTGTTCCTTCTTCATCATCTGATGGATGCTATCCTCCACCACAGCATGCTTCCACTTCTGCTTTCCCTATTTCCGCTCCTCCGGTAATGGCTGACGCCCCACCATCAAGTGGCAGCGTGTTTGAGTTCCATTTAGCTGCTGCCGCTGCAGCTGCTGCCGGAGACCCAAGCCTCCTGGCATCCAGACTTTTCCGGGCCCGAAGGAGCTCCATGGACCTCCCCCTGGATGACAGCCCCGGAACCGGATCAGGTGGTTCAGGCACGTACAGCCGTCTACAACCAGTGACAGAAGAGCTGTACACATATGTCAGTCCCGAGCTTCCCTTACCTCCAGGAAGTCTTCTTCTTCACCACACAGGTTTAACCGTAAAAGACAGAAGCCCAGAACCTTCTAGTGACTCTTTGGCTTCCTCTGATGCCGGGGAGTTCCAGTCACCTCCTCCCCCACCTCTCCTCCCTCCATTCGACTCCTCAGCCGCTCAGTCCATCCCTCACTCATCCTCCGCTGCGCTCTACGATTCATCCGCCGGAGTGTTTCCCATAGATCCCCAGGGACACCCACCCTCCATGCAGAGCTTTCTCCCTCCCACCCCATCCTCCGAGCTTCCGCTTGGGGGAGTCTCATCAACTCAGCTGGAGTCTCTGATCCAGAGTGCCTGGGCCCGGCATGGCGGGGTGGTACCAGCCCAACCCGATATGACATACCATGAGTCATTGTTGGCCATGCAGGCCGCTAACCCCACTCTGGTACTGAGTTTAGACCATAAAAACACCCCTAGACCTCTGGGTCAATTACTAGTTGAAATTACACAAGTTGCTTTTTTAGTGAAGATTCACAACCAGCTGGTAACATATCATAAAGCCACATTATGGCTTTTAATGCTCTTATCCCATCTCATAGATTGTAACATTGGAAATGCAATTAATACATTTATTTTTCATGACTTTGTACCCAGGAGGTAATTTGCCAGTCAGGTATTATTATAAAACAACTAACTTAGATAACTAAGAAAAGAATGTAATCAATCAAGTGGAGTGAATCCTTCTATAAAAAGCAGCTGAATTCACTTATAACAGTAATTTGATCCAGAGGCCATTATACCAGTCCCTGTTTTGTTTTTATTACCCTACCGACCCAGGAGCCCCAGCTGATGCACTTGTCATCATATAGTCTTAAGTTTTAATCCCCTCTGGTCACATTAACACTCCAGAGTGAGTCTCACGGTCTGCCTTCTCACATTATTTACTGCCTGACTTTAGTTGGCACCACTGCATTAAAGACTTATCGATGAGAGTACGACCCAGAGCACATCTGGGTACAACCAAAACAATAAACATTGTATTATTGTTAGTCAAGTAATAATTGTTTTTTTAAAGCAACATTCAGAAGGTAGTCTCTGAGACAAACTCCGGCGTACAAGCAAGCAGTCTAAGCTCCCCTTCTTTCTGTGTTTATGTTGTGTTTTTTATTTTTTTATTTGTCAATATAAGTAAGTAAAATTTTGTCTGTATGTTCATATATGAATATATATGAGAAATGTGTGTTTGTAAGAGTATACTATATGTGTGGTATACTTGAATTTTTCCTCGTACAAATCCAAAGTCCATTTGGTTCTAAGACAACATTAAGTACCTTAAATGGTGAGCCTTGTGTATATATTAAAAACACCAACACATTGAATAGTATGTTATTAAAAGGGCATTATTGAAGTTTGATGAAGCTGCAGGACTTTGTTGATTTGTACAGACAAACGCACAAACATACAACAAAAAACGGGGGCTTAGACAAACTGAGCAATGTAACCATGCAGATAGACATTTCATTTGTATATTTTAGACTTTTTCTGTTATTTTGTGTAAAGATCTTGGCTTTAAGTCAGGTCTTTATTATAGCATATTGTGTTGTTATTTCCTGAGCAGACTGGAAATCAACTTCCTACGCAAGGTTCAAAGGTCACAGTTCAAATTCATTAAACCCTTAGAATGCTGATGTTATTAGTGTCACCTTTACTTTTTTCATTATTTACTTTGAACCACTATGATCATCGGTCTCTCTTCCCATTTCTTCAATCTTTATCTGTTATTATATGTGTTTTTCTTCCAGTGTCCTTTGAGCTTAAGTTCTCTATCTTTCTATAAATTTTATTTATTAGATATCTGTGCTGTGAAAGTCTTTATTGTGTTTTGGTGACGGCTTATGATGTTAGAAAAAGGTACGTAGCTGTGTCCGGTGCAATATACTTGTGTAAGCTCCCACCACACTTTGTGAGGGCGGGCTTCATGACAAGTAGCAAGTTGCAAACAGCCTTCTAAGGGTTCAGTCCATAGAATGGGGATTACTGTCGTATGTCGCTGTCCTGTAGTGCTGTAAACTATTTGAAGAAGACAGGAAGGAAAACCTTGCTTGCTTACTAAAAATGTAAAATCTCTTGTACATTGTCAAATTTGCAGGTAATTCAATGTTTACCCTGCAACTTGCCATACCAATCAGACTTAAGGAAAATAAAAATCATTGTTTACCCAATATAGAGTCCAACAGAGGTGCTATTTATGACAGGTCATACAGTCTCAGGATGAAAACTTATTTGACTTAGAAATTTTATTAATGTCATTAAACACATAAAAAGCACACATGACAGAAGAGTTTCATGCTTTTGGTTGAGTTGGTCATCATAATCATGAAGAAAGGTGAAGTCTGTGTTGGGTATTTTTTAGGGGAAACAGTGGTGAGTTGTTTTCAATCTTTATATTTAAGATCAGTGATTTAGTTTAGTGTTTGGTGTCAGTATTCCGGCTTCTCCTCTGTGGTTCATTGGCTTGTTATTGCAACCAATCATTTAGGGTCTGACCTGCATGTTAAGAAAACCCCTGTACTTACACCCTGCCTAACCCTAGTAATGTGCCTGTACTGTTGTACCTGCTACACTACAAGCTGTGTGTATGTGTATATGCATACCGTAGGTATTGGTGTGCATATATCTGTTGCCATAATAGATCAATGTGCGTATATGTCATCTGTGTGCATGTGTGCATACACAAGAAGAAAACTAGAACTGATCACTAGAGAACAGCGGAGGTACCTTGTGTTTGCACTCATGTATAATTTCTGGTCCACAAGCTACAAACATGTCCTGATTATTTCTTGTTTTTCTCTCCTTGCTGCCGATCTCTTCACTTCTCACCTCTCTCCTCCATCCTTTTTATATACCACAACATCGCATCTCTTCCTCTCTGTCCATCTTTCTGCCTGTCTTCCTTTGAATCTGTTTCTCAGCAGCAGGTTCAGACTCCCACCCCCCAGCCCTCTCCAGGACCCCCTCTGGTCTCTGCCACCACCCAGCCAGCTCCTCCTGGAACCTCCCAACAGGTAAGACAGCTCAACTCTCAAACTTTTAATGCCACATCCCCTACCACACAAAGATAAAATGCAAAAATAATACTATTTTGTGCTTATTCTGCAAAAGCTCGTCTGCTTTCTCTTTGAAGTCGTTGCCTTTCCTTCAAAGTAACCACTCCCACGGAGCTGGCACTTTACCCTGCAGTAATACCGCAGGTTTTTCTTTTTTTTTTTGAAGAGCTGTGTTTGCCCCCAGCACAAACCGCAGCTATGAACTCATTGTACCCCTAAACTGATATGATTGAGCATGAAATTGGATGTTAATCAGAGATCAAATGCTTCTTGTCAGAAAAACATGGAATGTATTAAGCTTTATTATGTGAACTAGCAAAATAAACATAAATACACTCACTGTGTTTACATAACCTTCACATTTTAAAATGTCATTTTGTAACACATGGTTTACATCTCATTTTGGAACTTACAAACTTCACGGAAGTTGTTAAATTGGTTAACAACCAACCAGGAAATTACAATAAAGGGGATATTATATAAGTAAATTTAATGAGATAAATTTCCAGCGGGTATTTTCCATATAATTTTGGTTCCTCATAACTGGGATTTGATGTTATCCCGGTTATTATAAGCAGGACATGACTGGGAACTTTGCTAGCTCAAAAGTATCAAACCTAAAAAGGATATTGGTATGCATGTAAATGTTTACATTTATATACTGTAATTTTCTCTCATCTTTCCTCTCTCTGTCTCCCACTCTTTCCCTTTGTCCAGGTTGTTTCATCCAATCAGAGCATCACAGCAGTTCAGAGCCCCACACACACATCTCTGCCGCAGGCGTCTGTACAGGTACATTATATACCTGTAGCACTGTTAATGAAATACATTTATATGGAATGCAATACTTCATAACACATTTAAAATGCACACGAGCTGACACTGGTTCTTCAAAAACAGGTGCTAACTGCTTATACATATAGTAATTATGCATGCTCAAAGCCAATCTGAAAAACACTGACTCATTAGTTTTCGTTAATACGCCTCAGGGATAGTTTGAGTTCCAAACAACTCTGTGGTCATTTTGTTTCCCACGGTCTCCCTACTGCGTTCATAAATCAAAACACATATTGCATGTGGGGAGAAAAAAACTGACGCACATATACAGTACTTAGAAAACACTCAGAGGTCATTTGATTAGACGTTTCTCTGACTCTTCAATTCGACTCTCAGGCAGTTATTTAATTACTTACTTTAATTAAATATGTCACTCAGCCACTGAGTGAGTCATGTTGTCACTTCACATTCTTGGTCTGTGTGTTATAATCGCATGGTTTGCACGGCATGAAGTGCTACTTTTTTCACTATAAACTTTTTGTCAGCTCAGATTGTTGATTCTGTTTTTCTTTCCATTCTCTGTTGCATGCTGCCTGCATTGATCACTGGGTTTGTTTATGTGTATGTTTGGTCATGGATGTGTATGTTTAGTTTTCTGACCTCAGTCCGTCTCCCAGTATAGAACATCTTTTTCTTCTGTACCAAGCTGCTCAGCTAGCTTTGGTTAAGGTACCATTATATATGACAGTATGTGTGGATATGCTGTACGTATGTGCTTGTGTGTGTCAATCCTAATGTGAAGTGTGTTTGGATGTGTGCATCTTTGTAAGTAACTCTGTATCTGTGTGATTGGTTTGGTTGGTGAATCTGTTTGACATCCCTCTTGTTTTTGTGCCTTTTGGATACAGCTCTGTTTTTTGTTGATGCTTCTCATCAGTAAATCTCCTCTCACCATACATCCTACTAGCTCCTACTAAACATCTGATTAAAAGCATGAATCAGCACATTTTTTATTAATGAACAGTTAAATGTGAAAATAGGTGAAGAATAATAAAAAGGTGTGTAGTATCTATATTCAGACAAGTATACAGTATGGTATTGTGTTAAAGAAACAAAAGAAGTATTTATGTTGTTTAGATTCTTTTCCACCTAAAGATTTATAGGTAGGAAGTATTCTGTAAATTGATATGTCATCTGCAAAGTGAGAAATGCAGTTAAGCTTATGCTTAACTTTCTTGTCGGCTATTATTTTTACCTTTTAGATATGTGTTATTACATAAATATACCAACACTTACAGTGGGGTGTAGTTGAAGGTATCCTGCAGATTTTTTTCTGACCGTAGCACCATGAAGCAGTTTGTTTATTTATTTATTTATTTTGATGGATCCCAACTTTGCTTGTCTCATGCACACGGTAACGTGAGTGACAGTGATTGCTGTAATAATACACACACAGCAATGTGCCAACAACAGCAGGGAGAGAGACAGCTGCTAGTAAACGTTGATGAATACAATGTCGGTTTCAAATTTTTAAGAAAAATTGCCTTTTGCAAAAGTTTTGTGAGGATCACATCTTTCAAGGACAGACACCAAAAGTTAGTTTATGAGAAATTTCACAGGGCACCTTTAAATCACCACACCATGTGTTCAGCTTTAGTTTTTCTCTATCTGAAAAGTTCATTTAGACTATTTTACAAGTTTGTTATTTATTTTTTTTTTGGAATCAGTTTTTGCATATCTTTCATCCAGGGCCTCATAACTTTGAATCTAACATCTTCCACCTGCTTGCCACCCTAGTTAAGATGAAATTATTTGTGTATGCATTGTCTCTAAATCATGACTTTTTTGCCTCAACATAACTCCTTAAATCACTTTGTAAAGTCTTAGTGTGAGGAAACAATTATAGGTCTGTGTCTGCATTTTTACATATGGTGCTCGTCTACATAGCACAAAGAATCTGCTTGCTCTTCCACTACCACACACTACTGTACCTTGTCTGTAGAGCTCGAAGTTGTTTGTGGTTGCATGATCTTAGAATCGTGTGTGTTTTACACAGTCGTCCTGTCGCAGAGTTTGTCGTTTCATTTGAGTTGTTGTCACTAACAGGCTTGATTAATGTTCCAGTTGTCTTGCTCGGAAAGTTGTTTGAGGGTCTCAGAGTCAGACGTGTCAGTAATGGGTCAGTGAACTAAGAATGGTTCTTTATCTTGATGTCTTAATTTTAACGTGATTTATCACGACACAGACTCACCAGCTAATGTTCATCTTTTTCATCAGTGAAGTCAGTTAAACTAAAGACCAGCTTTAGCTCACTGTTCCATTACCAAGGGGATTGACGCACCACATCTGATCACTTACCGGGTTTATCTACTTCCTCGTCCTCCCTGTGATGTTGCTGCCTCCCTTTTCTCACTTTTTTACTCCCCCCTGTCCTCTGCTTCCTCTACCTTCTTCTTTCTTCCTTTTTTTTTTCTTTCTGGCCCTTCCTCCTCTCCTCAGCCCAGTGTAACTCCATCTACCGTTTCCTTGGTGACCCTGCCCTCTCCGTCACCATCCCTCCCTGTCACCATGCCGACAGTGGTCGTGGCGTCCCCTCCCTCTCCTCTGTCACTCTCTGTTGGGGTGGTGCCTACTATTATTTCTCCTCCTTCTCCTCCTCCTCCTTCTCCTCCTCCTCCACCTGTGCCCACACCTGCGCCTCTGCCACTGGCAGCCGTGGTGCCAATCATCAGTGTAGTCACCGCCCCGCCTGATACTCCCATGGAAGCCCGTCCCCAGGTACTGGACAGTCAAACCCACCAAGCGGATGTCTTGTCCTTGTTCACTGTGCTCACATTTTCTAAAGTTGAATGCCATAGGCTGTTGCTTGAAATCACTTTGTTGACCCTTGGATTTTTAACATTGTTTATGTGGTTCGAGATATGTATTTGTTAGGGAAGACAGGAGGGAAGCTTTCTAGAATGCATGTTCTGTACTGGGCCTAATGCAAGATCATTTTTGCAGTCTTATCTAAAACGTTCCTATTTTTTTCTGGGTGGTTTGCTCATACAAGCAATTCAAGTCGGATTCACCAGACTCTCATAACATAAGCGCATATGTAAGATTCACCTTTTCCTCCATGTGTGGGGAAAGTTTCCTTCACCAAAAAAAGTAGAATTTGAAGATGCAGAGCTTCAAATCCTGCTGTCATACATCAAATTCTGCCATTCCAGAGTGATATTAGAGGACCTGCCTTTCTGAAGCCAAGCAGTCCATGACTAATATGAGAGGCGGTATTGTTTCATGGAGGTATTAGATAAGAAAACATTATAGCCTACAGTAGGTGGTGTTCACAGTCAGACAGAAGATGATCCTGGACAGCCACGTTAATAAAGAGAGTGTTGGAGTTAGATTACTGAAATGTGAGTTTCTGTGCTGAAATATGCCAGTAAAAATTCAGTCTAAAAAGCCATGATAGTGATGATATTGCAAAGAGAATATCAATTTTGTATTGAGTTTGTTTTAGTTATATTTAATTTTTAGTCAAAGTATCATATTTGAACTACATTTTTGTTCAGAATAAGCCATTTTGATTCTTTAGTCAGGAGGACGGCAGACTATCTATACACAATACATGACCTGTCTGGACCACTCTCAAATTACTTGTTTGTAATACTTCCAGATATCAATGTATTCGTTTGAATGGTTCTTGCATGAGGCCCAATATTCTGCATACCCTGCAATAAGAGTTTGAATGGCAGCGATACTAGAGCTGCATTCTGAACATCAGTTGATGTCTCAAATCTTGGGTATTTGACACTTGTATGTGGTGCTTACAAATAAAGAGAGTCATCATGATACTGTTGATTTATTTATGTAGAATAACTAGTTTGGTGTTCTGTGTTGGATAACTTTCGTGGCTTGCCTACGAGTGGAGCATCACTGATACCGTATACCACAATCAAGGAGTTGTTGTTGGAGAGGTTTCTTTGGCTGTGTGTGTGGTTTCAAAGCAAGATTTAAAACAGCTGTGAAAGCTGCAACAGACAATTTTGATTGGTCCACAAATAAATGATGTCTAATTGAATCAATCAGTCACTGTATGCAGATTTTGTTTGGCCCAAGAGTTGCCTTAGTTGAACTCAGTTCTGACTTGGACCATGTTGTTTTTAAATCATGATTGAAAACTTTAATTAGGAGACGGGGTTGCATGTGTTATTGGAGATATCCTGTGCACGTAACGAATACAATTCAGTTTCTGTTCTTTTTTGTGGCAGTTCTTGCTTTGCTCCTTTTGTTCAATGCTCTAGTTATTTGGCCCAATTCTGATGTCTTCTGTCCTCATTACTCTTAAATCATGACCGTGCAATTTACTCAGTTTTCTTTCTTTCTTACTTTTGTGACACTTTGCTTATATTTTATGCTTTCCTGCTGACCCCTCATGTTTGGTGGTGACAGTGATCATATTGATTGTGTGTGTATGTGCTTTTTCACGTGTCTGTGTGTGTCTTTCAGTCTGCTTCTCAGTCTTCAGAGTTGTCCCAGTCCCAACTACAGCCACCTCAAGTTCTCTCATCTATAGAGAGGTAAAATGCACACACCAACACACACGCACACAGTTACTGAAGTGATGCCACATTCTTTAAACAAAATTAGTCAGTTTATAT
Organism: Larimichthys crocea; assembly: GCF_000972845.2. Classification (NCBI taxonomy): domain Eukaryota; kingdom Metazoa; phylum Chordata; class Actinopteri; family Sciaenidae; genus Larimichthys; species Larimichthys crocea. Next base: position 9,462,404 of record NC_040030.1, on the reverse strand, counting down.
TTATGTCTTTTTATCTTATTAAATGTGCCCTCTATACCTCCTCTGTACCTCAGTGGCCACTCTGAGACTTCGGGTCTGAGCGACGGCAACGAGGGAGGAGGAGGAGGTCGCCATGAAGGTCGCTCCACCAAGCGACATCAGAGACGTTCAGTACGAAGTCGATCACGGCATGAGAAGCTCTCCAAGGCGAAACTCAATGTCCTCAATGTAATAGCACGCCCTCGAAATGAAGTCATAATTAAACAATAAATTCTCTTTTATGTTGTACCACTGTGGGTATTTATTGGTTGTTAAGGAGTTATGAGTTTCATTAAAAGTAATGAGAAACATCTAATCAAGATAATCATCTGTTTACTTTCTGTCTCCTTCTTTCTAATTGTATTTCCACATGTTTGTGTGCATCTAGATCTCCAACAGAGGAGACAGGGTAGCAGAGTGTCAGCTGGAGACCCACAACAGGAAGATGGTGACTTTCAGGTTTGACCTGGACGGAGACAACCCTGAGGAGATCGCCCAGATCATGGTACACACCATCTCTTCATTTTCTCCAACACTCTGATTCATCAACTCTCTCTGCAGCAATATGAACAGCTCTGTATAAAGGTTGGAATATGCTTCACAAGTGCCAGCATGTGTCATCCAAAACCACTGAAGTACATATAATTGCTGTGCTCTTGCCCTTTCATTGAGAGATTCATCACCAGGTTCCCACACAAGGGGGAAATTACACCTCTGTGCCAACGCTTGGAAAAGAAAGTATAAACCTGTCACATATTATACACATGTGTGTGTGTGTATGTCTGTGTCCAGGTCCAGAGCGAGTTTATTCTGGAGAGTGAGAGGGAGTCGTTCATTGAGCAGGTCAGAGAGGTGATAGAGAATGCTGATGAGAAGGGTCTGGAGAGAGACACAAACAGCCAGGTAAATAAAACACTGAGTCTGTCTGTCTTTCTTTCTTTCTTTCTTTCTTTCTTTCTTTCTTTCTTTCTTTCTTTCTTTCTTTCTTTCTTTCTTTCTTTTCAGATTTCCTTGTTTGTTAGTTTGGAGAGTTGCTGATGCATAGTTTACGTTGCTGGTGTGTCTAGTGCGTGTTTGCACATATTGTTGTCTTGTTGATCTACAGATGGCGGGTGATAAAGAGCAGCAGATTCCTGCTATATCTGTCCCCATGCCAGGTAATGATGAAAAATATAAAAAGCCTAACAATAACAACATCATTTTGAGTTCCTGTGGGACAACAGGGCAGCACCTATGTCCTCGAGCACAGGACTGAATTCCTACCAGATCTATAGACATTTTTTTTTTGCATCCACAAAGCTCTTATTCTCAGAGATTAATAAATATGTTGTGTATTGACATTCATCTCTTCCCAGACATCCCTCCCAGTGCAACCGCACAAGTGGTTCACTCAGCAGGTCGAAGGTTCATCGTCAGTCCTGTACCTGAAGCCAGGCTGAAGGAGCAAATGTTTCCCACCTCGCCTTCTCCTGCCCCTGCACCTCCTGTAGAAACAGGTCAGGCTTGTGTGTGTGACCTTTCAAGCTCAGCAAACAGTTCAGCTGTTTTCTTTTCCAAAAAGTATGATACAGCACTACACTAATGTTTCTTACCATGTTAGACTCCAGCATTAGAAGTTTGATAACATTTTGATTAAATATATTTTATCAAAAGGAAAGAAGTACAAAATAATTGTAATAGAAAAACAGGATTTTCCTTTTAATTTTAAACACACACAGATGCACACTAAATGACAGTACACTTTGCCACACGCACACACTTATCAGATTAAGCTGTAATGCTTTTAGAGGAAATTGCCCAAATGTTCTGTCCAAATGCAATAACCCACTGACGTTTATTGAAATTGATACCATTACCATGGTGGATAACTGGAATATAAAAAGCTGTATCTGATCTTCATTTGGATATTGTGGAATTTAAATATTATTCTATTTGAAAAATGTAAAAATACCTTTTGCATCATACTAGGCTGAAGGTAGCCACACTCATAAGTGGTTAACAATCCTCCCCTCTCCACACACTGAATATAACCTCGAATTACAGCTAAGTTACTGATGTAGCCGTCACAAGACAGCCTTCTTTGTAACCCAACGTTACATGGTATTTAAATCTATTCCAGACATCACAACAAGACTTTCATGTATACAATCAGTGTCAGTTCCCCTTTAACTACTGTACCTCCTGTTCTTGCACATATTACCTGTCCTATGTGGAAAATGAAACACAAGTCAGTGAAAACTAGTTAGGTCAAGGACTACAGGATGAACTGATTAAAAAAAGTGTTTCTTGTTTTTTCCAGTTCCCCCAGCTTCGGCTCCAGCTCCATCTCAGACTCCAGGTCAAGGTTTGACGTTGTCCCAGTCTGCTGGAGCAATCAGTTTGCAACAAGCCTTCTCTGAGCTCAGACAGAACCAGAATCAGTTTGATACTGGGCCCAGCACCGCCCCGGCTTCCATCCACTCCACCCATCCTCCTCTGCATCCTCTAGCAGCTTCTGTCCCCTCACAGGCTAGCACAGTCACTCCTACTGTGGATGCTACTGCTGGTCTTGTCCCTTCTAATATAATCCAGGCACAGGAGCAGGTCTTGGAGCCCTCTCTTCCTGCCCTTTCCACCTCCTCCACCCCCTCCTCTGTGCCCGCTGTCTGCCCTCCTTGTTCCTCCTCGCCTCCTCCTACTGTGGTGAATCAGTCCATCCTTCAGTCACAGGTACTTTCACAGCCAGGGATGCAGGCTGTGCCCCAACCTCAGGGACAGGTGCAGGTCCAGGGACAAGCACCAATTCAGCCCCAGGGTTTCATACCGCCTCCATCTCAAACTGTTTCTGCTGTCATTGCTACTTCAGTACCTTCCACTTTACCAACGGCGAGCATCCCCCCAACAATGCTCACCTCCCCTCCTCCCACTCAGACTGCTCCCAGTGTATCCTCCCCTCCCTCCTCCACTTTTACAGCCAGTGAAGTCTCCTCAGATCGCCAGTCAGTCTCTCCCACCACCTCCTCTACCCCTACCCTCTCCTCCACTGTCATCCCCACTACTGCCATCCCAGGCCCCCAGCTTGCTCCCTCTGCCGCCTCCCACCCCTCTCCCCCTCACTCCTCTTCCTCTGTTGTGGGGCTCCAACCAGTGACCACAAATGTTCCTTCGGTCCAACCAACTTTGGTCCACTCTCAGCCGCAGACAGCAGCCCTGCCTGGGCAGACGCACACACACTGTGGGGAATGCGATGCAAGGTAAGTGGTGGTTGATATTCAGCCTCTTTACTTTATTTACTTTTTACACCTGGATACCCACCTACATTTTTGTCATTGATATCTTTCTCAGGTGTGAGGGGTCCACTGAGTCCCAAGGCAAACCAGATGACATCCAAGCCCTGGAGAAGAAGCTGCGATCTCTCTTTATGGACCTGGGTGGAGGAGTTCCACCCACCCAGGGAGACATCTTAGCTGACCCTGCATCTGGAGGCTCAGCGGCAGGTACCTCATCCCCAATGGGCCCCTGCTCTACCTCCAGCACATCTGTTACCACACCTGGCTCCAGCCAGCCATCCAATCCCCCTCAGCCACCCTCCAGTCTAGCACTGGGGTCACCTGTTCCAATCCAGTGTCCGGGAACACCTATCTCCACCCCTACACAGATCGGTAGGTGGATGAATGTATTTCTGCTTATGTGTTTGTGTCGGCTAACCTTTGTTTTTAATAATGTTGCTTACTGATTTCCAGCATCTACAGTCATCCCTGCTTCATCCTTTGGCCAGACCACTCCATCCAAACCCACCTTATCCAGGGTACAGGTAAGTGATCCAGATTAGCTGTGGATGGCGTCATCACGTTTTTAGATCGAGTTAAACCATTTGTTGTTGTATTATTTATTAAATTCTGTCAAGCCCAGTTTTAGAAATTAAAGGAGTTCCAAGATGTTTCTACTCACTTTCTTTATAACTCATCTGGCATGTAAATTTCTTTTAACATTCTCCACAATGAGCATCATTCTTATAACCTCCTCTACAAATCTTTTTTCTCTCGTTTCTCCAACTCTGCCTTTTTCTCATCACCTCTCTGTCTCTGGGATTAGGCCAGTTCTCCTCCTTCAGAACTCCTGCCATCTTTCCCTGGACCTTGTCTAATACAGGTGTTTTTTTTTTTTGCTCATTTTTAGAGTTTCCAATGCAATGTAATGTTACTGAGCCTGTATTGCTTATGCTTGTGTGTAAATCAAGCTTCTGCTATGCAAAAAGACGTTGACTTTATAGTGAATTTTAAAAGCTAGCAAAATCATGAACCAATCCTACTTGAAAAGAAAAAGATTGCATTCTGAACAAGAGAAAACACATCAGAATAAATGACTCGACAAGGGGAAAGAATGTGACTTCAAATAGATGCATTCAGCTACCTAAAGGGCCTCTACTTTTGCAGACAGGCAGGCTGAATAACCAGGTACTTAAGGGCAGAAAGAACACTGAACTGACTTTAATTTCCAGACTGTTTTGTTGTGGCTGTGAATGCTGCCCTCCAAAAATAGACCTCCCATTTATCCACTGGAATAGCAAGATATGACTTGTAGCTCCTTTATAAAATCTGACCTGCCAAGTTGCAGACATTTACTTCTCATCCCTTATGTAACTCTCATGGGTGAGACTTGTCCTGTTTTATTAAGATTATCCTGCCGTAGTCAAAGCTCAGGCGGGATTCGATTTTGAATGATTTCTCTTTTTAATTGCAGCTAAAATGCCCAGGAGAATAAAATACCCTGTATGCCCTCTACATCGCCTAACCTGTGTTTGTGTGTGTGGTAGCACAGGAGAGAGCTCTGATTAGCTCCACTATTATGCCTTACATCAGACCAAACCTTTATGACAAAAATTTAAATGAGCTCATTTTGATTGAAATCATTGATTTAGACAAAAATTCATGCCTGCTGAATGTCGGTACGTGTGCTTTTGGCTGATCTGTGCTTTATTTGATCCAGTCATCTTCAGTCTGTGTGTTTGTGTTTGCTTATTTTTCTGCGTATATCATGTCTTTTTCCAGTCCCAGCAGCCTCTGGAGGACCTGGATGCTCAGTTGAGGAGAGCTCTGAGCCCAGAGACTGTTCCTGTCAGCACACACACACAGGTAAACGCATGTGTTTGGATATCGTCCTGTTAACTCATAATGTACAGGCTGTTCTAATTCAGTGACATTGTTCAACCTGTTTTTTCTCTCTCCGTGCTAATCCCAGGCTTCTCACAGTGGAATACCTTTAGTTGGACAAAGTATGTGTATTCATAAATCTTTTAATCTATATGTCTGCGTTTTGTCTGCCCGTATAATATTTGTAACGTCTGACTTTCAGTTCCCTTCTCTCTGGAAGAAGAAGCTGTGTCCTCTCCTGGTGCTGGAATTAAATTGGGAAGATTTCAGGTAAGATTTACCTCACGCATTTTCTTCACCATGGTAGACATATTTATATGTTCTTATAAACTTTTCTTACAGGTTGTGAACACATCTAGACTGTTTCTCTGTATATTTAAAATTGTTTAAGAATATCTTACAGGAGTAGCCTGAGAGTCTGTTCAGTAATATATTGGAAAAAGCTGGAAATGGATCTGTTTACACTATTTTACACATGTCCTTCCTTCAGGATATTAGTGTTCAGGCAGCTTCCTAACAATAAACCCTTCTACCCAAGAAAGCAGATCTGTTGTGTCAAATGATTTTAGTGAGGAAGAAAAAACGTGTTGAACAGTTTAAGACTCACGGCTAAGTAATGCTGTATTTCTCTTCTCACTGATAAGGTCTCACCAGCTGCTGAGGAGCCTACTGTCAACCACCCGGCCTGCACTGAATCATCCTCCACCACCTCGTCGTCCTCCTCGTCTTCTTCCTCCTCGTCCTCCTCCAGCCTCTCCAGCCCAGAGAATACACTGCACAAGGACTCCTCGTCTCCACTGAGAGACGGAGGAGGAGGACAAGGAGGAGATGTTGTAGATGGGCTCCCCAAAAGGACTCTGGGAGGGTCTCACCACCCCTCCCCCTTCACTTCACCCTGCCCCTCTCCTAAGCCCACCACTACCATCGGACGCTTCCAGGTATTTCCTGTTTTTGATCTTGTGGTGAAATGAGTCAGGGGTTTCTTTGCTACAGGCACTGCACAGACTGAAAAACAACCAGAAGCTTTTCTCTTTTGTTGGTCCCACCTTCGATTCACATATTATTTCATCCAGTATTTTACTCTTTTATATCAGGTTACCACCAACCCAGAGGCCCGTGTTGGTAGGTTCTCAGTAAGTCGCGCCCAGGAGCAGAGCCTCGAGTCCAGGCAGGCCCCCCCACCCGCTGCCCAGGCTTCCAACGGACCCAGTGATCCTGGGCAGTTTTTGAGTCCAGACTCCATTCATAAAACCTCACTGCCAAGTCTAAACAACAACTCCTTCAATAACTCCTACATCAGCAGTGACAACGACTCTGAATTTGAGGATGAAGACTTCAAGCGGGAAGTTAGCCGCCTCAGAGAAAAGTAAGTTATCTCTTCTTCTCTTCTCAAAAAAGAAAACAGAAACGACACTTCTGTTGCCCTATCAAGACTTTTTTGTTATTGAGGTTAACTGCTTTAAAGAAAACTAGACTTTGCTCTCGAATGTCTTCCTCCCTCTGTGCCCCCAAAAATAGTCTGCTGTGCTCTGCTTCTCTTTTCTCCTCTTCCTCTTTCCTCACCCTCTAGATTGAGGTCAAGAACTCACTTTCCTTCATAACTTCTTTCTCTTCTTCTTTTCTCTTTTCTTGAAAAGGGATGTTCAGAACTTCCTCGAAAACCAGTCTCACCTCCTCTCCCTATTTGCTTCCTCCCCTCATTGTCACTTTCGCTTTTGCCTGTTCCTCTTATTCTTGGTTTCTTCTCTCCACCACCAGACACATGCGTGAGATTCAGGCCCTCCACTCCCGCCAGAAGGACGAAATAGACAGTCTCTTTACCAAACTCGGGAAGGTAACCCACCTTGCTTACAATCAGTGCAGACACTATAAATGTCACATTACATACAGTATGCAGCAAGCAACCATTCTTTTCTCTCTGCGTCTCCGTGTAGGTTCCTCCAGCCGCAGTGCTCCCGCCAGTTATAACCTTGACTGGCAGGAGAAGACGACCAACCAAAAGCAAATCCTCCAAATCGTCCAGAACCAGCTCTACACACGGCAGCAAGAGTCCGTTACAGCCAGGTAGGCTCTTGTTTAAACCTTTATTATTAAAAGGTTGCTTCACCTAAAGACAAAAATCATTTCTTACTTCTAGTTGCAACTAGCCACAGTGCAGGATCTGAGATCTCTCCCTCCACCATGACACAATGGTGGAAATAGGCCAGCAACCCACAGTGATTGAACAGCCTTCATTGTAAATACCTTCTACCAAAGAAATGGTCACCATGAACAGTGATGAACAGTTTAATCAATAACTATCAGATAGCTTTCAGACATTGATGGTTCAAAGACAATGAATCCTAATGAGTTCCATGACTTTTCATCCAGCACCAACATGAGGTTTATTTTTTTTGTTTTCATGGATGGATTGCCATGAAATTAGTTTGTCAGACATTCATATCCCCCTGAGGATGAATTGTAACCGCTTATGTGATTTCCTTTTAATCTAGTGCCATCTTCAAGTCAAGTATTTCATTTGTCCATTACTTATAGCTTCTAGCTGCTAGCACGGATGTTTAGATATTTTTTGAATGTTGTGAGCAACACAAATAAAATTTCATTCACCTCACCAAAGCTTGATCAAATGAAACTAAAGATACCATCATATTCTTTTGTAATGTGGTTGAATTGGCCATTTCACCTTGCACCTCTGAACAGTACCAATCAAAATTTCCATCTTGATCCACTACACTGCAGAATGACCAAAAACTTTTACCCTAACGTTACACCGTCTTTGTTTGTATGCATTTGTGTGCACATATGTGTGTGTGTGTGTGTGTGTTTATCTGCTTGGTTACACGTGCATGTGGGCGCTGGAGCAGGCTCAGAGCCTGAACATTTCTGACTGCTTTCCCTGTCTGTCTTTCTTTGTGTGGTTGTGTGGTTGTTTATGTGAATGTCTGGGGGGTGACGGGTGTCTAATTTGTCCATTATCTTTGTGTGTGTGTGTGTGTGTGTATGTTTGCGTGTGTCTCTGGTCCCTGTGGTGCGTCATTCCTGCCCTGTCCTCTCCTGCCTATGCCTTGTGCTATCTCCAGGCAGCACTTTATCCGCCCAGAGCGTCCCCACCATGTACCCCGGCCAGCTGGCTCTGTTAGCCCCAGGAGGATTACCCGATTCGGCCAGCAGTACTCTGCTCCAACCACTCAAACCCTCTCCCTCCAGCAACAACCTGTGTTCGGCCTACACCAGCGAAGGGGCACTCTCTGTGCCCAGCCTGTGTGCTCCCACCCCAGGTAGGCATGTGGCTGTGAATCCTAGTCTGCAGCAGATCTCACAAGCTTCCCCCACAACATCAGAAATACTTTGCATACAGACAAACACAAATGCATGCAGGTGGTTTGTCTTCTCTCCCCCACAAAAAGTCACCACTCACATCTTTTTCTGTCTTTCTCTATCTGTGTCTCTCTGTGTGATGGCTAACTGTTACATTCTTCCTGTCTATTCCTCCACCTGTCTCTTTCCTCTCTTCTCACCTGTACATTTTCTGTCTCTCTTTTGTCATCTTGTTTTTCTCTGTTGTTGTTCTCTACTCTGATCTTCTTCACCTCTTCCTTTCTGTACACCTCCCTTTCCCTTCTCTACACTCTCCTTTTCTGTTTCCTTATCTCTTCTCTCTCCTCCTTTTCTTTCCCTCCTTCCTCTCTTCAGGCTGTGTAAAGTTCAGCTGGGGTTCGGAGCGTTTGGCCTTCAAGCCTGGCGGCAGGAGGACGCGCTTTCTGAGTACGCCCTGCTTGGCTCTTTGTGTGTAACGCTTTATTTCTTTGCACTTCTCTTTTTACCCGTCGTCCTTACTTACTTTTGTTCTTATTGTTTTACTCCTATATCTGTCAAGTCACGGTCGTCCTGTCTTCCCGTGGGTTTCCTTCTTTGATGGAGGAAGACCCTCTGCTTCTGATATCACCAGTGTCCTGCAGGAAACTGGTGTCTCCAAAAAAGTCAGCTTTTCACGCATTAGTAGAAAAACATTTATTTACCCAGGCGAAATCGACTGATCATGCAGGCTTATACTTTCACATTTTTTTACACCGTTCTCACTGCAGTTTTTGGGGTCTAAGTAATTTCCTTCAAACTAAATAACTAGCTTAAATTAGGGCCTTTTAACCTAGGTTTGCAGCCTTACGCAGAAAATTAGTACAATGACAAATACAGTCTTTCTTACATCCCATGGCATCATCTTCTCCCCACTCTTAGTCGTTCTCTTAATATTCTTTCTTTCTTTTCTTTGAAATAGTCTTCCTTGACAATCACGTCATCTCTTAATTTCACATTCAAGCTTCTTTGAATAACAGCATTGTCTAAAATAAAGGAATCATCATATCTGATAGACCAGACACAGAAAAAAATCCATGTGAAATGTACCTGCCAAAACACAAATCAGCAACCAGCGACACTGGTGACAGAGAACAGAGTTTCACTTGTCAGTCCTGGTTGATTTAGCGACACCCAGGGTCACTGGTCCATCTTGTTCCATTACTCTCATGTACAGATTTAAAAGTGGTCAGATTTATTTCTAATGTAATTTCTAAATATTCTGACTGTTGCTACAAAATGAAATAGTGTTTGGTTTCATGAAAATCTCAAGGATTATAACTTGGAAATGATTAGAAATGATTGCATGAACACAAGCTAGGTCCCTGGAAAAGTAAGTGGGTGAAGAGATACTTCGTAACAGCAGCTAAAACGGCTGTAGCTTTCATTGTAGCCATTCAGCTAATGCTCCAACCTGTTAACAGTCAAATAAGCTTCAAATCAAGTTCAAAGTTGCATTGCTACTTAAGCAGGCAGCAGCATTATGCATAAAAGAATCCAGCCAATTTTAGAAGTTAGAGATAGATAATACAGTTTTGCTTCTGCGTCGGTCTGCAAATCCTGGCTGCCTCCGTTTCTAATCTTTGCCTCTGTGAAAACAAGCAGACTAACAAGGAGAGACAAGTTGAGACCTGATGACTTGAGATTTTTTGCCATACAGTTTTGTTTTTTAATAGGAAATGTATTTTTTTCTTTTAATTAAACCTGAATAATTCATAATTCATTTAAGCACAGTTCTGTTCAAATACTGTGCATCAGTCTCTGTGTATTTATATTTTTCGTGATTAAGAAATGATTTCTCAAATCATATTACAATCATAATATGTAGCATTGGTTAAATGTGATGTGCTTGATGGAAGGGATGTTTATGAATGCTTCTGAACCCTCTGCAGCTCAAACCCTTTCTCTCCCTTCCTTACTTCTTTCGTCACTCCCTTTCCTCGCCCCCCTTCTCTCTCTCTCTCTCTCTCTCTCTCTCTCTCTCTCTCTCTCTCTCTCTCTCTCTCTCTCTCCCGTCTCCGCTCGCTCTCTCTTCTCTCTCTCTCTCTATCTATCTATCTATCTATCTATCTATCTATCTATCTATCTATCTATCTATCTATCTATCTATCTATCTAATCTATCGATCTATCTATTATCTATCTATCTATCTATCTATCTATCTATCTATCTATCTATCATCTATCTATCTATCTATCTATCTCTATCTCTCACCTCACCTCACCTGTTCCCTTATTACTGCACAGCCAGGAGGGGAGAGAGACAGACCTGGGTCTTACTGATCATAATTTATTGTTTATAAACAAGTAGCTCAAAAAGAAACAGATGTAACATTGGCATGAATGTTGCATATTTGTGATATATAGATTGAATTGAAGATTGAATTGCCATTCTGCCGCTAACCAAATCAGAAATGTGCGCAGCGGCTGGGAGTTCTGGAAAAAAAGTATTGTTATAGATATGAATCCTAATTTGGACCCAGTTCTGGTGCAACCCTGTGAGCTGTAGAGAGGACTCAGAACCAGGGGTTGGTTACCCAAAAGCATCTTTGAAACACAGTACACAGGCAAGACTTGAGACCTGAGGCAGTGTACAGGGACTTCACTGGGAGATTAGTTCACTAAACACAATGAGTATCTTCAAGAGCTTTGGTTACTAAGTGTTTATATTCCAGTATTGACTGGTGCGTTGCTACTACACTAACTGTCAACCAAGTGTGCTTAAAGTCGGTGTCTGCACTTCCTTAGAAGGTTGCCTACAAGTATCTTCAAGCATCTTTACTCAGTTGTTCGTGTGTATAAAGATCATCTGTGGTCAGCCTTTCTCACAGTGCAGAATACAGAACACACACCAAAAGACTGCACATGAATTCTTAACATCCCCGTCTAATGTCACTCTCCAGGGTTTTCATCCCAGTGTACTGTGTGACAAGTACTGATCAGTGTTAAGATGTTGTTGGGCAACTCAACCCCAAAGTGTTGTTCAGTGACTGCTTCACGTTGAAACAATCGTAGATGCGTTGTGTTTGGTTGTCGGGTGTTGTGGGCGGGGTTTAACTCTGACTCTCTCCCAATCCTCCAATTGTTGTCTTCCGGCCGCACAGGGAAGATGGTGAAAAAAGTCTGCCCCTGCAACCAGCTCTGTAGTAACTATCTCTCTTTTTGGTCTTCCGTCCCTCCATCCATCGCCTCCTCCATCCCCGCACTTGCTCTTCCAAGCCTTCCTCTTGCTCTCGAATGTCCTTTTAGATTTAAACTCTGACAGATTTGAGGGTCAGTTCACTTCAGTTGTTTCACCCCAGGTGCCTCACAGAAATGTCGTATGTTCGGGTTTGACATTTCAAAAATCAAAAACATCCAATTTGAGGACTGAAATGACTGAACTGACCTGCCATCAGAGATTCAAACTGACAGTGCATGCACCCACAAGCACACACACAACGCTAACACAGCTATTAGCCACTCTGCCCCTCCTCCCTTTCCTCTCCTCCCTCGTCATGGCTCTTGGTCTTGACTACATTGCCCAGAATCCCATGCTGCTGCAGTCAGTCATGACTCAGCGTCTCCTCATCCTTATTTTCCTCCATTTTATTTAGCATGACATGACAATTTTGGTCAGACCAACTGTATTAGTTTTTACCGGCTAATCCCTGCATATTATGTCTTTCCTTGTGTAATGTCTGCTCTGAACAGATTAATATCTCATAGCCAAGATCATTTTGTCAGCAAGGCTTTGGGGGTAGAAATCCACCACATCCTTGTAACATAACTGTAGTCTTGATTTAAGGTATAGTAAATGAATGATTATAAACACGGATATTCTCTTTCACCAGCCTGAATGATGTATTAAAATTATAATTTTTTTGAGAAACACATGCACAGTGTCAGGGCTGTGTCTGCAATACTGGAGGTCCAGTTTTAATTGAAGTGAAACCTTTTATTCTGAAATTCTGTGTCAATATCTGAACCAGCTGAGGGTAAAGCAAACTTATGACTGATGGCTTATTTAGCTTCCTCTTGGCTTAGTAGAAATACGAAGAAGTGCAGCCTCAGAACATGTCACAATTAAGGTATCATGTTCTGGTTTATGTTAACTAGAACAGAACTGCACTTACATGCAGACATCATGGCAAGTTTGCAGTGTGTGATTTATTTTCCTGCAGTGAATTTGTTCTGATGAGTTTGATGTTCAGGGCTGGCTCAAAGCAAAACTACCTGCTGATATGGAGCTTGAGTGCCATCTAATGGTAAAGGAAAAACAAACAAAATGGGATCAGAGGCAGAGTACCAACAGCAGGACCGGCTCACCACTGCTTCTTTCGTGTTGGAGCATCTTGTTAATGCTGCTGGGCATGTCACCTAGATTGACAGTATATGATATATTCTGAAACAGCCTCAGTATTTGTCATATTTGTTGACAAAAAATGCCCATTTTCTGTCTTAAAATGTGTCTCTAGCATCATAGTTTTCTCCGGTTCCCATCTTTCATTATTATTTCCATCATTACAACTAAACAGTATTATTCTATGACCATGTCGACTCTAAAACTCCGCCCCGGCCAGCCTCTGTCACCATGTAACGGCCCTTTCAATGGTCAAGCCAGGAAATGCATTCTCATTCATTTAGATAACATCAATTATCTTCTAGTTTGCGCAATATCTCACATCTTTTGCTATTGTCCTCTCTCTCTCTCTCTCTGCCTTCTTTCACAGGGACTAACAGCACCAATGCAGTGAGCGGTTCAGGTGGTTTGGGTCAGAGCCAGGGAGGTTCTCAGTGTCTGCCCCCCAACATGTCAGCCCCCCACCAGAGGAAAGGAACGTTCACCGATGACCTTCATAAACTGGTGGACAACTGGGCCAGGGATGCCATGAACCTCTCACAGGTTTACCACTGTTTTTTGATTTATGCAACTACAGCAGACATTGTTTTGACATAGAAAATGTTCCTTTAGCGGTTTGTGTGTTTTAGTTTACCAGACAAGAAGACCGATAGAGGAAAGAATCTGAACTCTAAATGGTAGTTTGTTAAAAGCCAAAGTGGCTGGGAGAGTAAACAGACCTCAGCCAAAACCTACTGGCATTTGGCTGATGATACGTTTCTCCTGTATGCATTTGGCACTTAAAGTGTTTGTATGGATCAAAACATCCGTTAAGTACAGAGGGAGGGAATACAAGTTAGTCTTGAGAAAATTTCAGTTTAATTAGTTGATCAAATATTCCAAAGTTTTAAGGGCAAGGACAGAAAACTAACTTTATTATAATAAGTCTCTGAGAACATCCATTAGTAGATAAAGCTGAACAGTGTACATTGTCCCATGCTACTTTTAAGATATGAAGAATGTTGTTAAAATTAGGACTTTGAACTTTCCTGCAGTGCCATTTCTTTGCCTCCATGTATCGATCCCTGAGGTTTAGGAATTAACTCTTTGTGTGTGATTAATGTTTGTGCTTGATATTGTACTGTAGAGATCAACTGAACTAAATATTAAACCTTTTTCAGGGGAAGAGGAGTGCCAAACAGCTGCAGCAGGCCCCAGCACAGGGACACAGCTACGAGGTCAGTTTAAAATGGCACTGCATCACATGGCGGATTAGCTGCTGTGACCTTCACATTCACAATAAGTACAGCAGACACAAAGCAGCTTCATTACATGCAAAAAGACAAAAGTCAAGTGTTAGCATGAGTAAACTTTTGTCTTTCTTCATTTAAAATATGCACCTCTCCAGGTTATCCAGTCAGCCAGTCTGGGCAGGAAGTACTCTGCTCCCAGCCAGCTGTGTACCAGCAGCATTGGAGGTTCAGCCCACCTCCCGACAAACCCCACCACCGCTACCTCTCTGGCCACCCGCAAGGGTTCCCTGTGCCACTCCCCTGCCTCCTCCACTCCACCTCAACCCCAGCCTCCCCAGTTCATTCACTACGCCCCCACCGCCGCCTACAGCGCGCAATGGTCTGGTCCGGCTCACGGCCTGTCAACCCCACACCAGGCTCCAGCACAGCCTGGGCCTCTACTTGTCAGCACTTCCCAGCCCCTGGGCCCCTATCCCGCTACGGTTGGTGGACAGGGCCAGATTCCCGGGCAGGGACCGCTCCAGGCTTTCCATCTGACCAACACTCTGCAGAAGTCAGTCAGCAACCCAGGAGGACCCAACCTGAGGACCACGTAGGGCTGGGGGTGAGGGCTGGTTTGAATTACGGCCCGACTGGACTGGACCGGAGTGTAATGCGCTTGATTGGCCGGAGAGGATGGAAGAACCAGAGTCTGGAGAGCGAGGAGTTTGACAAGACAGAAGCTGACCTGTTCAAGAGTAGAAAAGAAAAGCAGGAAGTGAGGAGGAGAGAAGGAATCAGGAATAGCGATGTGGCCAAACTCCACAGTTTTCATGACGCATCTTGCTGTCGCAGACACAAATGCAGTCACACAATCTCCCTTTCTGCAGTGTTTGACTGTGTTTGATTTGTGACAGCCAGCCAAATGCTCAAGGATAAAGGAAAAGACTCCTGTGTGTGCAATGTTAAAAGGCCAAAGAGGTTTCGACAGGGTGCAGGACTGGTGTTAATAACAGCTTGTTGTTGTTGTTGTGAGGTATTGTGTATAGGCACGTGTAGCTCGATGACACTTGTTCCATTTCATGCTCTAAATTGAGTGAACAAGTCTTTACAAGGCTGGTCACACCATCACCGTCATGAGATGGTGGAGGGAAGATGTTGGATCAGGTTGAGAAATGTGATGGCTAACTGTAGTCCTTGTGTCCACAAAAAAAAGATGTAACCGGCAGAGGGGATTATGGCTGGCCTTCACATTAAATGAAACACTTTATGAAGTTAAGCAGTGACAGCATCATTTTCCATCCCTTAGATTCATGCATCCGAGGAAGGCTGCTCATAGCAGCAGACAAAGGCCTTGAGAGCAGAATGGAGAGATATTTAAAACATCTTCAGTTCAGGGAGTGTTTTTTTCTTCAGTGTTTAGAATTTGGACATTTTATTTAACCATTAAAAGCACAAAAAAACAAATCCAAAACAAATCAAACGCACATTGAGAATTCGAAAGCCTGAAGCCGAGCTGACCTCGAGCCTGGTTTTAGAGTAGTCCAGCACTTGACCTGTCAGCTTGAGAGGAAATCGTGACAGCCGCTCCACTTGTTACCTTCTGTGTCTTGTTCCTCCCTTGTTTGTTTGTCCATCATCCAAACAGATGGAGAAGATAAAGTAGATGAAGAGCAGCAGGAGAGTGTTTGCGTTAAATAACGGTCAAACACCTCATCTGTTTCATGTTCCACTGCTTACTTCCGGGAACATAACTGGCTGCGTGTACCATCGCTAAAGTACTGGATGGACATGACAGATGCTTCTGCGCACCGAACGCCTCTTCACCGTCACGACTCCACCTCTTCCTCCATCCCTCTCTCTCCGCCTCTGTTTTGCCATTTAAAGCAATAACAGCAGAAACCTTTTAGAAAAGAAAAGCCCAAACATGAGAGAACTCAGCGTGAAAAAGTGGCCTTGTTATCATAATAATAGAGTTCCTGTACAGTTTGTGTCTGTTTATTTTTTAGAATGTCAGCTATGATGATTCCATTTTGTCGTTTTATTTTGTTTTGTTAGGTTTGTTTTGCTTGCTGCCCCCGAGCTAGCAATCTCACACAATGCATGGGACATTCATATGAACACACACACACACACACATCTGCATACACACACACACACCGTCATGCACAAGACTCATGTAAATACAAACACATTGTTGGAGGCATAGCAGCCATTTAACAGACATAGATTCACAGACTAATGCCTCAGTTCTCATTGTCATCATTAGATTGATTTCAACATTTGTGTTGAAATGATCGCAATGTACATTATTGTCATGATTATTGTTGTTAATGATTATTATTCTATTTAAAAAGAAACAAAAAACAAGAACGTGTTCTGTCAATGGACCTGTTATACGCGCACATCGGTGTACGATGTGGAAACACTGTGATTATTGTTGTTTATTATTAGCAAATGTTGTTGGACAACATTAGTTTTAGGGTGAAACGTCACAAATTAAAAAAAGAAAAAAAAGCATACATAGAATGGCTTTGGGGTCCTTTCGCTTTCAATTCACTGCTTTTCAGCAAATGGATTCTCATTGAATTGATTGAAAAATCCCTCTCCTCAATAATCGTCCTTACATCCAGTTACCGAGGACACGATCCAAAACCGATGCCTTACCGACAACAAATCAACTGCGGTTTCAGTTCATCTTCAGAGCTGATTGAATTGAAAGTCGAAACTGACCTCCGAGCCCGATTATAAAGACAAACCGGGGTGAACGGCAGGATAGTTGATATTTAGATAATAAAGTAATGCTAGCTATTTTTTTTCTTAATACAGTACTTATATATCAGACACTTTAAATAGCCCTCCTCTTCCCTTACTCCCCTGGTTTTGTTAGATGAATGTGAATGTATAAACCAATGGTGTCCATTTTAATGTACTTGAAAAAAAAAAAAAGTATGTCTTTTAATTTCTGCTTTCTTTCGCTTCTCCCGACCCCCCACCCCTCCTAGAGCCTCCAGGTAAATACTGGTGGTACTTACTAGTGCCTTGCATCCTTCCTGTTGCTTGTTTCGTTTGGGGAGGGGTTGGGTTAAAGTAAGCACACTTAACAACATGTGTGGAGAGTTTTGGGGTGTCACTTTGAAGACAGTGGTGATGATTTTGACCTGGTGTTAGTGGAGCAGGCATTCAATAGATGAAAATATAAAGGAGATGCAGTAATGTTGTTAGCTCTTACTGCGTGTGCTACAGCTGGTTTGTGGTTAATTCTCTTTGATTTCAACTAATTGAAAGTGTGTTTTCCCCCAAATAGGCAAGAATGGCTCCCCGTGAATGACAAAACAGAAAATCATAACTGTTAACCATATAACTTTGCTCTTTGAATTGACTGTGTCTAAAGCCCGGTTACACCACCAACGTGATAAAAGATTGAGAGAATGTGAGAGTTTATCAGTGCCATTTTTTTCAGGGTTTAAAATGTAGATATTGGGAAGAAAAGAAAAAAAAACGGGTGGCAATATTTTTTCAGTTAAGGAGGAAGTTGTTGAAGATTGTATTTGAAGCTTGGACCACTCTGTACTTTAAAGGCACTGGGCCAGGTGCAGGATACAGTCAGCTTAGGACGCATTGGTACAATGAAACTAAAGTTACTTTGTTTTAGTGTTGAAGTATCTCTAGTGTTATATAGACTTATGTTTTTACCAAAACTAATGATACTGTGGCCTCTGGATTAAGAAACTAAGTCTCCTGCCCTGGTTTTGAGCACAATTGTATTATTATTCAGTGAATAGTGAGTGCAGAGAAACAGTGTTTTGTTTCACAAATTTTACTATATGAGGCACATTTACTATAAACTTCACTTAGATTTGCAGTGAAATTGCTACAAAATGGTGAAAGGCCATCCTCAATCTGAGCGGCATGAATACAGAAGACATGATCACAAACCCGATTAGAATATTTACCACACAGAGTTTAGAGTTTGACACTCGACAACTCAGCTAATCAGCTTTATCAGGACTGTGTGGGTGTGTGGTTTGAATCAGATTTGATTGGCAGAGCCAAAAAAAAAACCCCATCAACTGTCATTAGATGCTGATTCAAATGTTGCTGAACCCTGACTGGTGCACAAACGTTTCTTTTTCCATCTGAGCCCTGCTCACTTTAAACCAATGAGAAGAGAACGTGTCCAGACCTTTGGCACAACATTTTTTTTTATATAGGTTCCCATCACTCATAATAAGAAACTGAGACTTTAAGTGTTAAGAGCAGCATAATAACCCATTATTATCCAATTTCTACCCCACTTGAAAAGATGTCTGCTATAGAATTGCTGCTATTGGGCAAAAAAAGCATGTGTGCAAAAGGTATGAATACTGTCTCATCCACTTCTCTTCCCACTGTGTGTCTGCACCATCAGGGTTTAACAGGTTTGAATCACAGAAATAAATTTATATATATTTATACCAAAAATTAAGAAAAACATTAAACATTATGAAGGCATCACAGTGCTAGAGGTGGTGTTGGTGGTGGTGATGATGATTGTACTGGTGGTGATGACGGTGGTTAAAGTGATAGTGATACTGGCGGTTTTAGATTCAACGCCTTTGACACCCTATCCTTTTTTTTCTCTTTTCATTTGTGTGTGCAAATGAAACATATCTGGTACAAACTTTGACATTCACTTATCATCTGTTTTGTTTTGTTTTGTGTTGCTGGGAATGGGTGTTCTGGATTCACATAAAAACATGAAATGGTTACTTTGTAAACTTCGAAGAAAAGAAGAAAAAAAAAACATCGCTTATGCCTGTTTTTTGGGGGGATATTTTCCATTTCTCCTGAATAATAATGCAACATTTTTACTACTAGGCAAGTTTGGTTGAAGCTGTGAATAATCATTGAGCCACTTTGCTTTTAATTCTGGTTATAAGAATTCTGTCGATGATGATCTGTTATAAGAAGTCAAACCTTTAATGATGCCACCAACTCTGTGCCATTTGACGTGTTGTCAGTGGAATGGAAACATCAGAGGTAAACAATTAAAAAAACTGAGTGTATTTACCTGATTTTACTCACTGGAGCTGGTTTGGTTGCCAGGCGACATCCTGGATTTTCACTTTGCGAATGCTCGAGCCTCAAATGATTTCCACAGTAGAAGTTTGATGATACTTTGCTGTGTCTCTACCACATAATGACTATGAAAAGAATGCCTACAGCAATGCAATATTATTTAAGGTTACAGTATGCTGTCAAGCTCTGAGGTTACAGTTGAGTTTGATAGTTACACCCCCACTGGAGGACTTTTTAAAGCTAAAGAGTTAAACTTCGGTGGGTGCAATTCTTGTGAAGTTGTTTTAGGGTGTTTTAGTGGAGGGCTCTTACTGTGAAAGGCTTTGAGAGTTATCCAGTGTGGGCACTCTTATTGTGAAGTTTCCTGAAGTTAAAGTGGAAAGTAGGCTTCTTTTTTTTTCTGGTGACACACATACAGTGTAGCAATAGTTGTTTTTAACTCACTTGCATTAGATTAAGTTTTTGCCTGTTCGGGACTTGCTAAGCTTTTATGCGTTTTACTGTAGAAGTGCCCACACAGTGCACACAAAAAAAAAAAAATCAGCTGATCCACACACACACACACACACACACACACACACACAGATTAATTTAGCGCATCTTCTTGCTTTTTCACGTAGCTCGCTCCTGTGGAATGATGCCGAGTCTCGAGCACAGCAACAGTTTCTTCTACAGGCTGTTACTGAACATGTTGATTTTGTTACCGGTCTCTCTGATGCTCTCATGTTTAATTTTTTTATTTTTATTTCTCACCTGTTTTTATCAGCTGTTTTAATGTCTCTTGCGGCACCTAACTAAAATCAGTGGTTTCATTTTTCTGTATCGTGTTTGACATTGTACAAAGTGGTTGGATTAAAAAAGAAAAAACACACACACATGGATGAATGAGAGAGAAAAAAACAACAAAAAAATACATGTAGGGAGTCATCGGCAGCCTTTAAAGGTATGTTTTGCACTAAGTATAGAGTGTTCAAGCTTCATATTAAAAAAAACGTTGCGCTTTGCGCTACAATACAATGAAATTTGTTACTTTATTTGTAAAAACTTAATAAATAAAAGTTGTTTAAATGAACTGAGTGACTGGACTTTAAATCAGCATGAAAATGAGATAACGTCATGTCTGCTGTTTGTTTTAATATCCGCAATACATTATCTTTTTAACAGACTTCTGGGTCACGATGAACCACAACAACTTCAAGGAGAGACAGATGAACAGAGAGGTACACGGTGACATAGACAGACAATCACAGCTATAACAACACAGCACTGATAAGTGTCATTATTTAGTTTTGTATGTTTGAGATATGTTAACTATTTTAATTATATATTTATATATTATTTCTATTTTTTATTATAAGCCATCAATAATGGAGTAATATTAAATGTGTCATACTGACGATAGTGTATAATATAATAATATTCAATGGAAAAAAATCTGTTTTGGTCAGAAAATAATACAAATTGATTGATATTTCAACACTTTAAAGTGCTTTACATCTGTCATAAAATTACATTAAAACAAGATACTGAAAGAAACGCAAGACAACATGTGAAGATGTATAAACAGGACTTAGAAAAGAAAACGCAGAAGAATAAGAATAGTGTAAGATATGAATAAATATTGTAGTTATAGTAATAGTTTAATTTAATTAAAGGCAGTGGTGAATAGTAAAGTTTTAAACCTTAAGTGCACTGGTTAAACGTGTGCTTAGAAATGAGCATCAAATGAAAAACCCTAACTCTACCTAAGCATCCTTTTTGTTGCAGTACTTGTCTTCTCCACACGGCTGCAGCACTTATCTTTATCAGCTGCATAACATAATATCACAGGCCTCCTTCCTGTTATCCAGACCACACTGAACAGCTTCTTGTTTGGAGGCCAATCAGGAAAAAGCTTGTTGTGAGGTGTGAATCTGTGCTTATTATCTGTCACCATGGTTACAATGAACATAACATGGTCAGGCCAGAGAAAAAGAGGCCCGAGGAAGGAAGAGAGGAAGGAAAATGAGACTTACCGGTACATTAAAACAATAAATTTCCATCATCCAGTTTTCCTGCTATGATATGAATACTGGCCTGCAAAAAATTTGACACTTTGGGTTTGGATTTTTAACCGGCATTGAGCATTTAAAATATCTTAATACTCCTAAATATTAACTTGTTTATTTTATTTTTTTATTTATTTTGCTTTTACTTGTCCTGGCAATAAAACAATTACAAGAAGATATTTAGAAATTTTATGGCATATAATTAACTTGATGAGCCTGAAGATAAAACACCACATTTCCTTAAAACTATCATTTTTTGCAGTGTAGGGCTTGGTTTTTTAGCCTACAGTGTATACAGTGAATGTAGAGGTTGTATTTTTCATGTTTAGTTTACTGTTGTTGCTGTTCTGGTCATGTTTGAGGCAAAAAAACAAACTTCCATTATAATATTTTTAGAATAATAAATGCTTTTCTGTTCTGTTAATGAGAGGATGGAGTTTAACCGTGACAACTATGAGGTGAAACCAAACCCACAACTTCACATGCACACAAACACAATGTTCACACCAGTCTCACATTCCCCCTTTAACACAGATCCTCCACATATATTTGGCTTCTTAAAGCTTAAAGCCAAATACATGCATTTAGATATTTAAAGTGTTAAGTATACTTTTCCAAGTGACAGATGGAGAGTGACATAAAAATATCACCCACCACATGCTGGTTAATTTGACTACGACTACAACTCATAATAGTATGAGGCTCTCCTGATTCATGTATGGATGCTACTTTTTTTTTCTTTTCTTTTTTTGCCTTAATCTTGCAGGAAACCGCCAACATTTAGGGTGTTGACTGGCTGACTGGCTATAATTTTGGCTGTTACCCTTCACTGAGTCCTGAGGAGGAGAATGACCTTGCTTACACCAGAAACAGAGGTGAATAATTAAGTAGCAGTCAGTCCAAGCGCCACTAAGCACTTAATGGAGCATTGAAGGAAGTCAGCCATGATCCTTACCTGATAGAGGTACACTGTTAATTCACTTAAATATTACATGAGGAGAAGATACTATATGAGTTTGGGAATAAAGTAAATAACTGAGCAAATCTAATGTTTTTTACAAATTAAATAAAAGAGCAGGGATTTATAAAAATGAGGTGAATTAAGCTACAAAATCAGCTTAAATGGGATTTTTTTGTGTGTACAGTACGTCTCACCTCCATCTATTCATTGCGATGTCGTGACCAATTAGTCGATTACATGACAGTGGCCTTTTTTTTTTCTATAGCAGTGTGAAATAAAAGGACACTCAGAGAGAAAGAGAGGGAGGGGGGAGAAATGGTGTTGAGCGAGAGAGAAAGATGGGGAGGGGGTCTTTAGATGTCATGTGTGTGGGAGAAGGTACACATGCACAGATTGCACACAGAAAGAACAGCCAGTTCTATGCTTCAGTTTATGTAAATGTTACGAGAATAGGTTGTGGACCATTTCGCTGTATGAATCTATATGCGCAAAGAAAACATCCGAATATTCCGAAAAACCCATGTTTCATTTGTCTGACCCGAGCTCACTTTTAAATGTATCATTTAAAGTTAAAGTTATCACGAGTCATCATCTCATAAAAGCTGAGAAGATTGGTGTCTTCTATGTGTCCACAACCTGAAACTGCATGCAGTCCTGAATTATTGGCTGTCAACCATCACAACACTCCTGCAGCCCAGTCAGTGGTCTACTGACAAAATATTTAAAATTAATCACACTGAAATGACTAATTCAAGGATTTAACAGTTACTGACAAAGGTTTAAAAAGCCCTTTGACAACAAAACTGACAACAAAACATGCTGATCAGGTATAATGGCCATGTTCACCAATTTAGTTTAGGATGCTTTTGCAGGTAGGATCATGAACCTAGTGTTGGGCACATTGAAAAAAAATGGGTAACATGAATGTCTGCACCAAATTACGCTGCAATTTTTTTCAGTAGTTGTTGAGTCATTTCAGCCTGCACCAAAGTGGTTAAGTGACATACATTGCCATCCAACCACAGTAAAAATAACACTTGTAGGGACAGTTTGGGTTTTTTGAAGTGGCGTTGTATGACGTACTCATACATAGCCGGTGTGTTACCTGCAAACAGAGCAAAGCACTGCAAAGCCAAGCCCAAGTGTATGCCACTTTATTTTGCAGATCAGATCTGTGCAGTAATATGCCATAGCTGGGCTCTGCGTAAATTCTACGGTTGAGACAATGTTGAGTCAATGGAAAGGACTGTCTAACTGCAAACCTAAAGATATGTAGACTCAGCTGTCTGTGATGAGAAAGAATCTTTTTAAAATACCCTTTTAAAATGACTTATCTAAACCACAAGTGAACCACTGGGACCGCAGATGATAACTCAGCCTGTGCTTCACAGCACCATGACTTTTGACACACACTGCAACCAGGTCAAACTTTGAAAACCCTGCTGAGTTATATAGCACACAACAGGAAATGGTCGCTTCTCTTTCAGGTTTAACCAGATTTAAAAGTTTTCTCACAATGTTAACTTAAAGAAACTGTATGAAAAACAAGAGCAATCTAAGCTGTATGGGAACAGACTTTTCTGTGAGACAGTGTTTATGGGAAATGCAGTCTTTAAATCAACATGTGACAATGATATATACTGTTTAACCATACATATGTAATCTTTCAAATAACCTACCCTGGGACTTTGTGAGTGCAATTTAAATATCTCCACTGTAAATTCTATTGTCTGTTATTGCATGGTGACATTCACTACATTTGTATCATATGTCGAAACTGGTTATTATTAAAGCGATGGAACCGACCACTGATCCCTCTAATATATACAAACATAGATAAATATCTATTATATAACCTTTTCGGGTGACTGAGAGTTTCCATATGGGCTTTCTGAAGGACTGTGTGTATACTTGTGTGTGTTTGTGTGTGTTTACTAAACACAAGTCACCCTTGAATTTCGTGTCCTTGCAAACACACCTTTAAGATTTGGTGTGTGATAGTTTGTTTAGTTTAAAATGAAACCACTGGCTTTTATACCCAATGGGTCATAGAAATCATATATAATATTAATATATTAACAAAATTTAGGAAAATAAATGGGTGAGACATAGCTTAGCTTACAGGTTGGGTTTGGCTTTTTCTCATTCACACAAACTTTGTTGGTACATGTACACAGATGTATGTATTCCTATTTGTTCCAACTCATCTTACTCATTAATTTGCTCATTAACATAATAGTCCGGCTACCTTCAGCTGCCCTTGAATGAAGCGTTTAACCTTTAACTGCAGCTGGACGGTGAGCCGGGTGGAGCAGGATGCTACTGAAGTGGAACACTTACGCTGATTTATGATCTGGGTAAATACAGGTTAGCACCGACTGTGCTCAATTTCTCAACCAAATTGATCGAGTGTCCAACAAGTCTTTGTTTTTTTCTCTTTCTTCTCTCGCTTTCTAAATGACTCTGAGGTGGAGAATCAAGGTGTAAGTCATTGTCTGCTGTTTTGCCATGATCCCAAAGGTGGTGATTAGAAATATTTAGAGGTAATGAAAGATGTATATTCTGCATGTGAGGGAGTAAAAATGTTCTTTTATTTTGAGATTAAGTGCGTTTTAATGGTGTGAGATCAATTCTAATTTGGTTCTCACATCGACATATGATACACCCCTCTCTCTCTCTTTGTCATCAACATAAAACACAGAAAAGGAAAAATAAAGAGCTGTATGTTGGATTATTTTATTCATTATTATTATTATTAAGGAAAGCCCCCATCCTCTTCCCCTATGCAGCTGCGATGATGTTGCAACCTTGCCGTGTTTAGTGTAATCATGTGGCTGTGTAAGCAGAGGCTGCAGGTTGGCGCTGGGTGATGTGGGCTCCTGAGTGGAGTCATTACAGGATCCTGCTGCTGTTTCTTTTGGCCCGAGAGCTGCTTTTCTCCCCCTCGTCTGTTTACACAGCCCAGATTAACATGCCACCGAGTTTTAAATGGTGCACCGGTTAGTCTGCGGACAGAGTGTTGTGTGCATGTGTCTGTGTGCATGTGTATTTTTGGTAAAAGTGCATGTCCACCTGTGCTTTAAGTGCTTTTCCCGTTCACATGAACATAGCCTACGTTTGTTCGTGTCACCCTAATGTAAGTTTGTGTGTGTATAAATAGACTGGAGGAGATGGATTGTATCTGAACACAAACAAACACTGTGTATCTCTATACAGACTATCAGGTCACCAGCCTGGAGTAGAAATGTTGCGTTGTCCTGCTTAAGTATCCTTGAGCGAGGCACAGTACATCTACCTGTTTTCTACATGGAAAAAGATCATCAGGTACTTGAATATATTCTATATTTGATATGAAAAGTGAGTTCAGGCGTACATGTAATGAAGGAAAACTGTGTTTTCCAGCTTTTGAAAATGCAGTTATAGTTATTGTAAAACTATAGAAACATACTTTTCTCCTCTTTCTAAAAGGAAACTTCCTTTTCTTCTTCTTTTTTTTCAGTTCTTCAACCTATTTACCATGGCAACAGTAACCAGGAAGGGGAAGCCCTCGCCATGTGAGACTGAGAACAACTCATCTTGATGTGACCTTACAGGTTTTACACTTCTCAGTAATCTCACAAGATTTGTTTTCACTGACCTCAAGTTCACCTTTATTATCTAATGATGTTACACAGAAAAATGTTATCACTACTTAACATTATAAATATTTTCATGCAGAGGCGTGTGCGCTCTAACAGTGCGCTTTGTGGTTTTTGAATCTACAGCTTCCTCGTTAAAATCAACTTCAAAGTGCGCTATAAAGGGCAAATTGCCAGCCGTAAACCATATCAGAAAAAGGTTGTGAAAGAGAAACGGAGAAGCTGCAGAATAAAAGTGCAGAAATAAATGAGCATCAGAATTCAGACGAATCGTCTTTTCCACTTTAAAGGCCTCGTGCTCTTTCCTGGAAAAGTGTAGCTCGGAATAGACTGACTACAATCATTGAATACAAATGAATGACGTATGATCAAGATGAATGTTTAGTTATAATGCAGGTTAATCCTGTATTTGTATTTCCTGGTATGAAGATATAGGCTTACAAACACACACATACACACTCACACACACACCCAGATGTAAGCAGGTTTCTCTGGTGAGCGTGTCCCTAAACAAAAACTCGCAAACTGGAAGAAAAACTCATGTCACTTATTTACGTAAGTTTTTGGTCGTCACATGTGGCCGATCTCACACACACACACACACACACACACGCACGCACACACATCCTCAGAATCTAGAAACTGATTGATATGTAGTGTGTTGTGTGCCAGTCTGCATTTAATATGTGCTTGCGTGTTTGTGAGCATGTTTACTGTTTCTGTATGTGCCAAAATATAGTTGTGTGTGTGTGTGTACACAGAAGCACTGTAGTGAGCTGTATTTTTCCAGGCGTGTGTGTGTGGTTGTTTTATGGTCCTGAGAACTTTAAGATACGATCTGGCCTTGACCAGTAGACTTTGCTATTATAAACCTGTTCCTTATTACAGTAGGAGGGACAGCATTGTGTGTGTGTGTGTGAGATGCACTCGGTAACAAAGGAGTACAGTTGCATATGTATGTGTTCTCTAAAGACAGAGTGCAGTTTGTCTGATCTGACACAGTGCGCTCTGTGGTTAATGCAGTGATCTGTACATTAGATTCAGTGTGCAGCAAATGCGAGTTGGCTCTGAAGTGAAAACACACACAGACGTCTGTGTAGCTGCTGAGTAGCCTTCTCTGCTGACAGTAAAAGCACTCAGTGTAATGTCCAGTTTTGTGAGTGGGCTGCTGTTGTATTGGTTTGGTTGTGAATTATTTCACTATGAATTAAAGATGATGGGAGTCCAATCTGCTGACAACAAAGACTCCCAATGTTTTCAACATGCTGACAAAGCTGCCTCAAATCTGCACTAAAAAGTCACGTTCAGGAGTCTGAGTTTACTTACTCATGTGGTGGTTATAGGTATAGAAATGTCAGTCTGTGGGCTGGTCTGTCCACGTCTTTGGTCCAAGCTTGAACAGCTCAACAACTCTGATGGATTGCCATGAAATTGTGTACATTCATGGTCCCCAGAGGATGAATCATGCTGGCTTTCGTGATCCCCTGACATTTCCTCTAGGGCCACCAGCAGGTTTTAGCTTTGAGTAAAACATTTCAACAGCTTTCTGTGAGTTGGTGCAAGTTCAATCTTAAGCGGTTTTAGTAAAGTTCTGGTTGAGGTTATGTAATTAGAACAGTAGATCCATCCATCCATCCATCCATCCATCCATCCATCCATCCATCCATCCATTATCTGTAACCGCTTATCCTCATCAGGGTCACTGTGGGGCGGGAGCCCTGCTAGGCAGGGTACACCCTGGACAGGTCGCCAGAGTATCACAGGGCACATAGAGACAAACAACCAATCATGCTCACATTCACACCTCACCGCACCACTTCACCACCGTCATCACCTGTTAAGTACACGTCTTTGGACTGTGGGAGGAAGCTGGAGTTCCTGGAGAGAACTCACACAGACATGGAGAACATGCAAACTCCACACAGAAAGGTCCCAGCTGAGGTTCGAATCAGTAACTGCTCTTTACATTTTGAACTATATTACTGTTGACACATGTTTGACTTTTTGCAGCCAATTAACAATTGTGAAAAGGTTAGGCTTCATCCAATTAATAATAGTACCTATTTTATTAGATTCAGCTCTAGTTCCCATTGTCTCATTTGTTCTTACTGGGTGTTCAAATAAATGTATAAAATGTTTTTTTTTTTTCTATCTATTTTACTATTTACTATTTATTTTTCCCTCTTATAAGAGTAGCACATCTCTAACATCTGTCTGTTAATGTGAGTCTGCAATATAAAAAAAAAGGCTGGAAACATTTGAACTATAATCACTGTTGTTTATTGGGTTTTTTTTTGTTTGTAGCTTTTTAACCACATCACATGTGTTTTCTCACACACATTCCCGTGCAGTAACTTAACATGTCTTGAGTTATTGACTACTAGAAGTATGCATGCATCACCTATAAACAAAACCTCACCACTGCAAAGTTTTCTAGATCAGTCACTGAAGCTGGCACAAAATAGATATATTCAATGATGATATATTCAATATTCAAAGTGAATTCACTTTCCACCACTGGTAACTGGCTGTCATATGTTCATAACAGACAAAACAGCAGAATAAGAATAACTACACAGAGTTTTAATATAATAACACTTTAGTTCTTTGTTCCTTTTAACTAACTGAAACACCCTAAACCACAAACACTTTCCGCCGACCCCTGCACACAAAAAGTGTCATGCACACACACACACACACACACACACACACACACACACACACACACACACACACACACACACACACACCCTCTCTCTCGTCTTGACGCTTCTTACTTCCACCCTCTCTCTCTCTCTCTCTCCCTCTCTCTCTCTCTCTCTCTCTCTCTCACGCTCGCGCTCTGTCCTGAGAGCCGCGCGCTGGCAGCTCGCAGCTCGCGCGGGGTCATATCTCGGTTGGTTTCTGTGCGGAACGTGCGCAGCCCTCGCGCGCTGTTACCTGCGACGGTGTTGGTTTATTCCCGTCTTTCCCGCCGTGTGTTAGACCTCCAGCCTTCACGCACACACGGGAGTTATTATTGTTTTGTGGTTTTATTGCGGGATTTTAACGCGGAGAACACTTGCTATTTAAAAGGGGGCGAGGTGGACTTCTGGGAAAGTGAGTATACTGTGTGAACCCGTCAAACTTCAAGAAAACTTTATTTATTTTATTTTATCATAGACGGATAGATAGATTATTGCATTAAATTTGCAAATTAGATTTGTTCTTAATTTTCCACACCATACTCCAGGATTTATTCCTACATTTTTTAAAGTGCTATATTGCGCACTAGTTGCCGTCGTGTAGACAGGAGGCAGACTTGAAGACTCTTAAAAACAAACACCATGATTTGCGCAGCAGGACCTCCAACTTGTGGTTTGGTTATCTGCCAGTGTGGCTGCTGGAGCAGACAAACCTGCAGCAGAGACACACACAGCACTCACTTTACACTTTTATAGTGCAGGGTGGTAATTTCCCCCGTTTGTGCCGCCAGTCTGCAGAATGCTGCTGCTGGTGTGTTATGTGTTCCAGTTGAAGCAGATTATGGGTGTTAATTTTCAGCCCCTGATATTTACTTACAATGTAAACCTGAGAGAAAGAGAGAGAGGGGAGATGGAGGCTGTACACTCGCTGGATTCATTCACCCCACTGCTCATGAAAATCTGACCAGAGGCTGAAGGAGAAACACTCAAGTTCCCATAACCACAGTCCATGTAACTACATTTTAAGAGGCATTAAACCACACTAAAGTGTAGCAGAAGAAAGAGTTAGTTAGAGACAGTTAGAGGCAGGGCACGGTGCATGGGTGTCATTCAATCCAAAGACATTTCCCTCTCCGCAGAGCCAAGTGGGACACAGACAACCATCCAGACAGAGGTATGGCTGTGATAGTTTTCACTTTATATCGTAAGGAAATGTTTTTTAAAAGTGGTTCTTTTCTGCTCTCAAAGCAGCGTGCCTGTATTCAGGTTCTTCTCCTGACTCGAATAGAAAGTTAAAATCAGTTTCATGTTGTGAGGTCAAGTAAATTTATGTCAAGAGCACTTTGGTCTTTGTGTGAATGTGCTTCACAGATAAATGACAAAGAAAACTAGATAATAAAAATGACAAACAGAGACTGCAGAGTGTTGTGTATAACTAAAGCCACCAGGCAGCAGCAGGTCATGGTTTATATTGCACAGCAACAAATACAATTTCCAGGAAGTAAAGCCTGAATCACTACAGAGTCATTACTATCCAAGCAGACAAACACATTACAGTTTTCATCTAAACACACTGAATACTCTGAATACTCTGATCATGACCTCGACTTCAACAAAGCACACCCACAGTACATCTTTAAAAAAGAAAACCCAAAAAGCAACCCTGAAAGCTCTGAGGGATGTTACTTTGCTTTCTTACGTTGCAACCAAAACTCTGAACCCATCACTGGAGCTGTAAAGTAAAATTCTCTGACTCTTTAATGCAGCAGATTTTATCGATGTCATTACAAGGCCGTGGAGCAAAGAAGAGCAAAAGTGTTGTTTTGGTTAATATAGTGATGTAGGTCACGAGGAAGCCTCAGCTTTACCCTGTTTGGCCCTGTACTACAAACCTACCTGATATGTGTGTCATATGTGTCATTCTATCTGTGTGTGTGTGTGTGTGTGTGTGTGTGTGTGTGAGAGAGAGAGAGACGGTGAGTCGGGGCATTTGAGTTCATAGTAGGATCAAATTTCTGTCTCAGCCACTTTACTGTAATTTGATTAGAATACTGTGTCTTGTTAGCTAGATGGTGAGCAGAGACACCTTGTCTGTTTGTCTGTCTGTGAGTTTACTGTATCTGTCCGCACATTGCAGCAAGGGGGTTGCCTTTATGTAATAGTGCCAGTAGATATACAGACAGGAAATGTAGAGACAGAGAGAGAGAGGTGTAAAATACAACAACAACCTGGGTCATAATCTAACTGTGGACACAGATTATACGGCACACTTCTTAACCAATAGACCACTGGATGTCCTAGCATTACATATTTTAACAAGGAGCCTTATAGTAAATTATTAAATAATAATAAACTTGTGCTTTTGTTACCTTAGAATGAGCCTTTTATATCTACAGGCACTGTGGGTTCTCTTCCATGGAGCCTGCCATGTTTCTACAGTAGCCCAGAACAGACAAAGCTTGGAAAAACACTGCTTCGAGATTAGGGCGTTTGGCTTTTATCATGCTTGGAAATGGGGTGAGTGCAAGGAGTTGCAGACCTCAACTATGCCTCTAGATGCCACTAAATCAAATGCAGTGATCCTTATGTCGCAAATGAAAATGGCTCTACCAGAACTTGTTAGATCAAGTGAGCATGTAGCCCTTGAGACGGTATAATCCCATTTGTTGTTACCCCCTCGTATTAAAAATTACCCATAGCTCCAGAAACACCTGCTGTTATTATTTTATAGTTATATTACATTTGATAACACACATGCACTCACCGATCATATTGATAATCAGGTAAATGTTTGTGGTTTTACTTTTTCTTTCATGCAAAAAGTCTTTCAGTTTAAAATAATCAAGTTGTTCATTTGCTCCAGGCTGCTCACTGAGGTTTTTTTTTTTTTTTTAAATCTGCTCTCACTGTCATAGAAGGAAAGGCCCAGGTGTAACTAATAACATTAACAATGGCTCTGTTCTGGGGTAAGCCATGACAGTGTGACAGTGAGCTGGCACACCAGCGCCATGAAACTGAAGCTAAATCCAAATTCAGCCCTTATTAATTTTATTATTTCATTTTCCGACTGTGACATGTCAAAATATTCTCTGGGGGGAAAAAAAGGTTAGTCACTTAGAACTGGAAAATCAACTCAGCAGAGCAAATTAAGTTTGTTACTTCAGGTGTTCATTTTGTTTCATGTTCTCTATCAGTGATTCTGCTCGCCTTCTTTTTGCAGATGCTGATTCGTTGGTGGTGGTTGCAGGGCGGTCTCTAGGTCCCAGCTGTCTGTCAAGGCTAACATGGAAAGAGAGGGATCATTTAGGAGGTTAGGACACATACACACACACACACACACACACACACACACACACACATAAACCTCAGCCAGCAGCTTCAATACTCTTTTCCCTTTTCTCTTCTTGTCCCTGTCCGCTAGGACACGCAAAGGTAGATGGAAGTGAAAAACACACACATACACTCACACGCATTCCTGAATTACCTCATTCATTCTCCCATTCATGCAAACATCCCCCTTATCCTCTTTTGTTTAGTAATTAGACCACAGCATTTTCTCTCTCAACTTTTCCTGTTGTTTCCGAGCCAAAAAAAGCCACCTAACGTTTTTCTTTCCAACAGCTTCCGTGAATTTACACAGATATATCCCTTTTTGTTTTTTTTAAGATTGTCTCTAGATGCTTTTTTGGACCTCAGTGTTTATTTTTAGTCTCTGTATCCCCTGCGTCTTTTTTATGCTCGGCATCATCCGTTCTTTGGGGGAAAACTTTTGACTCAAGTGTCTGTAGATCCAGTGACAACACTGTGCCTTTTCTGAGGGAATCTGGAAACTCATCCTCACTTTGACGCAAGGCGTGTTTGTGCGTGTGTGTGTGTGTGTGTGAGAGAGAGAGAGTGTCTTGTGAGTGTGTGTTTAAGCCCAGAGCTCCTGTTTCTCACACTGACCTATTTATGTGGAGTTGAACTAAGATCCAGGCTGACAGACAGACCTACAACACACACATGCGCACACACACCTTCTCTCCTCGTCCCTGCTGTATTTTTTTATTATTTTTTTTTTTTTACATGCCTCTGATTTTCCATCCCTTCTTTTTTTTCTCTTTCCTACTTTCCGTCTCTCCTCTTAGCACACTCTGTGTATTTTTATTCAGATTTTTGTCTCCAAATTCATTTAAATTTGATCATTTACTCATTAGAAATGTATTGAAAACAAATTAAGGTAAATGATTTCACACTAGACGGGGGTTTTCAGTGTTATCAGTGTGATAAATAAATACTCAACAGTGATAAGTGAATTAGGCCAACATGTAAAAATAGTGTGAGTACAACTTCTGTCTGTCCTGAGCCTCAGACCAAAAAAAGAGAGGTGGAGGAAGTGAAATGTGTGTCACCTTTAAGTCCTTCCTCTCCCTCTTGGAAGCTCTTGAACCTCAAAGGGTTCCTTTGTTCGCCGGGCACAAAAGCTCACCGGGTCACATGGTCACAGACTGGCACAGACTGGCAAAGGCAGAAAGAGAGAAGAGGCTAGAGAAGAATAGAAACAGGAGTGGAAGGGAAAGAAATGAAACAAGAACATTTATTTAAAAAACGAGTGAGATAGAGGCTCATGAGGACAGAAATACCTTTTCTCCTCCACTATCTTCATCCCTACTTTCATCCACCTGTCGTTCTGTTCAGTGTGACACACACACACACACTAATGGAGTGGGGATATGTGGTGCCGTTTCAGTTACTAGAGTAAGTACATAATGTGCATGTGTGTGTGTGTGTGTGTGTGTGTGCTGTTTAAAATGCTTGTTTAGTTTGAATAAATTAATATGTTTATTTATGTCTTTTTCATTCGTTGGACAGTAGAGACAATCATAGACTGTATAAAAGAAGTGGATGGAGCCACTTCACCCATTGGTTTGTGGACTACCATTTTGAAGCCTTGACCATCTTGTATTTTTGAGTGACCATATTTGAGTCACAAAAAAAAAAGCTGCTTGTTACCGAGGTGCTTTCAAAATTGACATTAACTTTGATATTTACTGTGTTGCTAGTTTTGACTAGGGGAAAAACAGGCTTAAAACAAAATATACGTACTCGAAAACTGAACAGCCGGCTCTTATACAATACAAATATACATATACGTATAGGCACACATATATTGTACAGCAGATAACACTTACCATCGACTGTACCTGACATTTAGCGGTTTCA
Source organism: Larimichthys crocea (assembly GCF_000972845.2). Lineage (NCBI taxonomy): Eukaryota > Metazoa > Chordata > Actinopteri > Sciaenidae > Larimichthys > Larimichthys crocea. Next base: position 9,428,754 of record NC_040030.1, on the reverse strand, counting down.
CACTAGTGTCATTGTCTTTGTCCTGAGTATCGGCTCTCAGACCACACTATACATTGTTCCTCTTCTTACTTTATTTTGTAGAAGTGAGAAGATTTACAGATGAAATAGGTCTGAGTTTATTTTAAGATTTTAAAAAGTGCCTAAACTCCCCCATTCTACCTTTTACTGCTGAAACTGAACTCATTTTCCTTTTTCATGGAGCAACCTCTGAATATTGAGTGCAACTTCTTTCACTTGCCTTCATTATGTTCACTTTGAAACTCCACTCCTTACTTACTTACTCTTTCTTTTCTGGTCTACTCTCACTTCACCCTTCTCCTGGTTTCTCTCCCTGCGTGTAGTTGTTTCTCTACTGCCTGTTTAGCAGTATAGTGTCTCAGCCTGTGTAAACATTAACAGATGGCTGATAAAAACTAATCACCCATCAATAAATGCTAATGCTGTCAGTCATTAAAATCAGGTAGAATCACAGTGGTGTGTGCACAGCAGTTGAACCTCACAGTTGTACCTCTTCTCTTTGGATTTTCTGCTGATTTTGAGTTTTTGTAGTTGTTCAGTATTTTATCTGGTTATTCTGGAGGAAGTCTCTCAAACAAAATCCACCGGACTTTCATTTCATCAACCAAAAAACTTACTTTCATTAGCATATGTGGAAAGTAAGGCAAGGCAAGTTTATTTGTATAGCACAATTCGTACACAAGGCAATTCATAGTGCTTTACAGAGGCAAGGAAACACATTTGACATTAAGACAAGCAATAGCAATAGAAATAAAAAATTAAAAAGAGAAGAAAATTTAATTAAAAAGAGAAGAAAAAATTTAATTAAAAACATCAGAATGTCATTTAAAATCATTAAAACATCAAATTTGAAAACAATTTAAAACATTAAACGAATCACAGGATTATGATTAATGATTAAATTCTTTAAAAGTTCTTTAAAAGAGCTCAGCCATAAGCACGTGAAAAGAGTAACGTTTTTAACCTGGATTTAAAAGTGCTAAGAGTTGACAAGTACAAGTACACTTGTCTCCACCACCATCACCTATTAACATAACAGACTGGACTTTGTGCTTATTTATTATTTCTCTGTCTGTTTTTTGGATTTCAAGGAGTCTCCACAACAAGCTGAGGTTGGGCAGCAGCTCGTCCTCCAGTCTGACAGATCTCTCACAGGCGAAAACCCCAGGAGGTGGCGGAGGAGGAGGAGGTGGAGGAGGAGGGGATAAGGGAGGAATGACTGGAGGATTGGCAGAGGAGGGCATCAGGGACAAAGGCACGCAGCAGAGAAGAGCCGGAGCCAACGCCACCTGGAACAGGTTAGATAGCGTGATTGACGGGTATAATTTTCTACAGCCTGAAGTGTTATTTTTCATATTTGACTGGATATTGATTGAATTTTTTTTGGGTCGCGCACCTTTATGTTTACATACAAACAATCTCTATATTTCTGTGTGTGTGTGTGTGTGTGTCCTTCTTCCTTGGCGGTACCACAACAGAAAGCTCTGTTGTGGCCATTATTCATGTTATAAATTCAAACCTTTAAACACACAAAAGCATCAACTCTATCTGTCTTTCTTGCCTCAGGGTCCATCGCGGTCTCTTTCTATGTGCACCCATCCTTCACTCCTCTTTTCATGCCATTCTTCCTCATAGATGCTTTGATTCTTTGATTCTCTCCCTCCCTTTTCTCTGGTTATTTTTAGATACATCTGACACTAGACAAATAAAGCTGGGGGGTTGGAAGTGAAGGTCTGCATAAATAACGTGCACTGTAACCTACAATTAAACAAGTTCACCCCCTCCTCTACATGTTTTATATTCTTTATTCATTCAGCCACTTTATGGCCTAAACACGGTTCACTCAAGGTTATTCTGCATGTGTGTATGTGTGTCTGCAAAATCAAATTTAAATAGCTGTGGCTCATTTCTACTGTATTTGCTGTAGTAGTACACTCTGGGATGTGTGTCTTCTGGATGTGTTTGCATTCAAGTGTGCGAGCTTTGAGCCTGGGTTTACGGTAGACGCTGCTAGTTATTTAAATGGTTATGACACTAAATTACAGCAACAGACAACAGTTTTTTATTTCTTTTTTTATTAAACACATGACAGACAATTGATCACTAAACTACAAACGCTCAACAGCCTGGACAGCCTGTGATCCCAAGTAGTAGTCATATACATCAGGCAAGTTACTACTCTATCTCCTATATGAGCAGAGAATTGTGCAAAGAAAATAATTTTAGGCAAATCTACAGTATGACTCGGTTTGAAATAATTCAGGATTCACATCAGTCTGTGTTCACTAAATGCTTCTGTGTGTGTTCATTTTTTACAGCATCCACAATGCAGTGATATCAGTTTTCCAGCGGAAGGATCTGGGGGAAAATGAACTCTACACACTTAATGAAGGTGTCAGGTTAGCTGTCCGTCTCTTTGTGTTTAATTTGTCAGTTTGTCCGACTTTCTCGCTTACTTTCACACCATTACACAGCGAATGTTACGCTCGAGCTGGTTTGTATTTTAGGAGGGGACTAAATTATAGTGTTTTCTTCTTCTTTCTTTTAATTTCCCGCCTTCTCTCTTGCTGTATCGTTGGCTTTGGAGAGCCACCCTTGCTCCCAAATAAACATAATTGCAGCGTGCTAAATTTAGTCTTTATTGAAACATTAACACATGTCCAGTAATCGGGCTGAATCAGGGGTTGTTGTTTCCCCTGCTGTCCTCAACTGAATCAGAAACACCTTGAAGTTGGTTCAAAAGGGAAATGACAGGGGAGGATACAGAGGGGTCGCTGCTGTAAGTTTAACTGCAGTGTAGCTGAGGGCAGATGAGACAGGACTGTCAAAACTGACTCCAGTCATTTACAGTAAATATTACTCTGCACAAACACACACTGTGCATGCACGTACAGTATACTGCACACAGAGTCTAAGGGTACTCTCTGGCCCAGGGTTGTGAAAGGATTTGAGCTGTTGTATCTAAAACTGAACAACATAAAAGCTTCACATTACATTGTAGAAACACAACAGTAGTCATGAGTCATAAGTCATTCTGTGTCTAGGAAGATGCCAATGTGCTTTTTTGAGTTAGATTTATATGTGGTTAAACATACAATGTTTGTGTGCCACAGAGATTAAAGTCAATTTTTCTCTTCCTGCAATAACAAGTTTGTTATCACACTAATATGTACCTGTGTTAACAGTTTATCGAGGTTAAATCCTGTTGTTGAAATGTTCAGATGTCCGCTCTTTGCTTTCTGTGTGAACAACATCATTTCTCATTTCCTGAGTCTGCTGCTGTTTAAACACCGCAGCTATCCAGTGCAGCTATCCATGCAACTAATTAGTTTTGGTTCATGTTTCAAATGTATTACTGATAGTGTGTGTGTCTGCACTTGTGTGCACTTGTGTTTTGTAGGCAGCTGCTGAAGACGGAGCTGGGCTCCTTCTTCACTGAGTACCTTCAGAACCAGCTGCTCACTAAAGGCATGGTCATACTGAGAGACAAGATTCGCTTCTATGAAGGTATACACACTCACCCACATAGCTAAAACTGAATTTGGGTAATTGTTTGGTTAGGAGGATAGATATATTCAGTGGAGGGAAGTTAATAAGATGTAAATTTATACAAATTGCCACCTTGAATAAAAGTCAAACTGATTAGACTTTAAGACAAAATTAGATTTTATTTTCGAATATATTCTAGAGTAAAGTGGCCAAAGAGATTTCCAGGTTAAGCAAAATCCTACAACATAATATAAGGTATTAGTCGATGGCATTGCAAAACTATTAAGACACTCGGTTTGTTGTGCCCTAAAATGATTTATTAACAATTCCTCCTGGCTTTGGTGAAGTGTTCACAGAGTCAGAGATGAATGTTGAGTTCTTATCGCAAGTCAAGTCAGAGGAAATAATAATTGACTAACATTCCAAATGCCGAGTTAACCCTTGACCTATCAGAAGTGTGAAAACATCTCTCCACCCTCCCTCTGCAGTACACACACACGCACACATGCACGCACACACACACATTGCGATAAATGTGTGACCTTAATTGAAGCAACTTTTCAAATTATAAAACACACAAACACATGCACATACACACACACACAGGAAGTGATACTTTATGCCAATTACAGAGCATCCATTGAGAAAGTTTAAAAAGAAAACAATTCACATGGGCCTAATAGTTGGTTAAATAAATAACAGCTCTGCCATGTCTAAGATTATGGATGTTATGTAAGACTGGCCTGAAATTAAGAACATCAACAACCTTTGCAATAATAACAAATCACATCAATTTCTCAGATAACATATTTCTAAATTATGATTCTGACAATTTGTTTAAAACATCATAACACATTATCTCTTCATGACTCCTGGCATGTCTTTGACTGTGGTTCTCTTCTGATTTGTCTTTCTGCTTCTTTGTCATAGGTCAGAAGTTACTGGACTCCCTGGCCGACACATGGGACTTCTTCTTCTGTGATGTTCTGTCCATGCTGCAGGCCATCTTCTATCCTGTACAGGTATACATAACACACACACATGCTCATATTCTCTTTATGAAGCTGGGTGTTGACGTGTGTGTGTCCTCAGGGAAAAGAGCCCTCAGTGCGTCAGTTGGCTCTTCTTCACTTCAGGAACATTATCACCCTCAACCTGAAACTGGATGAAGCTTTGTCTCGACCCCGAGCCAGAGTTCCTCCTTCTATCATACAGATGCTGCTAATACTGCAGGTACGTCTGTCTTTATCTTTTCCTTTTCATCCTCCTTTGCCTTGCAACCTCATTCACAAACACACACCCTCAGACACCGAGCTATCACAGACAAACATCCATGACTGATGTAGGGTGAGAGAAGAGGGTAAATTACAACAGATGGAGGAAAGAGGAGCAGAGGGTTACAGAGAGCTGTTTTTGCAAGGGGATCTCACAGGAAGTAATCTCAGTGTGAACACAGAGCACAGTAATCTTCCCATGGCCACTCAGTGCCCTTCTCACCCTGCCTGTGTCTGAAAATTTGTGTCATTGTTTGTCCGTGTGAAATATCCATGTTTACACTGTGCTATAAGACCCTTGTATCCTCATAGAAACAGGCAAAAATAAATTCAGCTTCAGACCTCATGAGCAAAAGTTAAATTTTTATATGCAAAAAATTTATGTGAAGGCTATAAGAAATGTGTCAAATGTACGTCTTATGAATTCAGTGATGAGAGCAAAGACATTTGTAGCTGCACATGCTTAACTGTCCATTACCTTCACTTCCTGTGGGAACAGGAAGAGAGTTGTTTACTTACAATTAAACTGTGGTGTCGCTCTACTTCTCAGACAACATGTACGATTTTTGAAGTTAAGACGCTGCTCGTTTCACAAAAGTTCACATCAGTTTCATCGGCCGTCTCGTCCATTGAGTGCACATGCAGTGTTTTCTAACCTGGAGGTCGGGAGCCTCACAAGGAGGTGCAACATGATTCTGTTTCTTATTGTATATAACGTTCACACTATTCTTCACAGTTATGCAGGTCTGGTTTAAATGAGTCCAAACACATTTCATGTCTAAATATTTAACTTAACTTTTTTTTTTTGGCTTTGAAAGCAAAGAGTAAATGTTTGACTAGGATTTACGTGAGCTTCAAGCTTATGTCTTTTTATTACTAAAACTGAACTAATAGACTAATAGACAAAATGTCTCTTCTGTGAACCTTTCAGATATTTTAGCAATGGTACAAGATCCATCCATGTGTTTTAGAGGAATATAAGAAAATGACTTCTGAAGGATTCTAAAAAACATTTATCATTGATGGTTTCCAAGTTTAGTGAGCATTAGTTAGCAACCTTTGGCTCTGATAGGGTGAAAGTGGCAAGTCTCTATCACTGCTACCAATCAAAGATTAACTTATGGCGTCTTCCCACTAACAGTCATCCTGTTAGACAATCTTCTTTTTATCCCTTGAAAGTTGGATATTTATTTATCCAGTGCACGATGTGGGTCAGGGAGTGAATGCAAGAGGATTAAATGTGCGTCTAGGAGTATGAACTCAGAGTCTGCTTCTGTGTGGGTTACTTTGGACATCATTGTAGTGACTCATTGACCCAAATAGGCTGCGTCCAAACACAGACAGAGAGAGAGTGAAAAAGACTCAAGAATAGAAAACAGGGTGTATTTCTTTTGTTTTTAATCTTTTCTCCATTGTGTACAGATGTATACTTGCCGATAAATTTTAATTGGTCTGTTTTTGTTAGTCCATGATGACTAACAAATCAACGGAAAGCAGAGACGAAGAAGGGAAAAAACAGGTAGAGTCGAAGATATCAAAGCAGACAGGAAAACAGGGTGGCTAAGACAAGAGGTTGAGTGTGAGAGATAAAATTTAAAGTGCTTGTTTTTGCTGCTTCTTGTTTCATCTGTTAGCAATTTCCCTTTCATTCTGTGACGCCAATTGACTGAAGTCTGGTCTATTTATGTGGTTTGTTTCTGTGCTGTGGGTTTGATGCATGGTCTCCATGATTCAGAGTTCTGAAACATGATTGATCTCTCCTTTGTTATTTGAAGAGTCTCGAGTGAGGTCTGGGCCATATGCATCAGTGTGAAAATTTGGATAGTGGAAGTGACTCAGACTGACTCCAACTTTTAAAAGGAGCAACAGTCAATTATTTTATGTCCTCAAACGGTCTGTAATTATGTTGAGGATTAGGTCACCTAACTAGATTAACCTTATAAACAGAAAAAACGTTGGTTTCTCTCTTCTCTCAGTTCATAACACATCACAACATTTGTTGAAATTTGTTTGCCGCTGATCTACTTAAAAACACACTAACATCAATTATACAGTAGCTGTAATGATTGTGTTTCCTAGAGACAGTGCAGAAATGACCCGAGCCCAGTGAAAAAGACAACCCATTTGCAACACACAGGGTAACCTTAGATTTGTGCAGAGTGAATCTAAGGTGAAGCTGGATGCGTACAAAGTTGTAAGCTTTCCTTCTCGGAGACAAACGCCCCTTTTATTCCTGTGAAAGACATTCGTTTGCAGCCTTTAAAGCTGATGAATTCACACAAAAATTATCACCCGACTTCATCCAATATCAGATTAGCCAGAATAAATAGAAACACAGCTGACAAAACTTGAAACAAAGGCAGGCAGGGAGATCTGGTCATAGAGAGAAAAGAGAGAAATTGCTTTTTTTTATTTTACTTAAATCTCTAAACATCACTGAGGGCTTGGCCTCATTTTCAATTAATGCACACAAAAAAACAGAACAGTTAAAAACACTGTTTGTTATAATGGTTTTAATTGACTTCTTAAAGTGTGTGTAGCACAAAAAGCGGTTTTCCCAATCGTAGTGTCTACAAACAGAACTTGAATGAGTCAAATAATAACTATGGGACCAATTAAATAATAATGTGGGGTTTGTATGTTCTCCCCATGGGTTCTTTCTGGGTACTCTGGCTTCCTCCCACAGTAAGACATGCAGTTAAAAGGCATATTGGTGACCTGTAGGTGTGAATGTGAGCATAAAAGGTTGTTGTGTTTGGCCTGTGATGAACTGGCAACTTGTTCAGGGTGTACCACACCTCTCGCCCCAATGCCAACTTGGATAGGCTCCAGCCCCTTGCTACCCTGATAAGGATAAGTGGTTACAGGAAGTGGATGGAAATGAATAGTGATATATATATGATGGCAAGTTGCCTTCAAGGGCCCAGTAAATGAACAGAAACCATTTTAATTACTTTTTAAACTTTTAAACTTGAACCTGAGCCCATAGCCTTATATGAAAACGGCCTGACTGGAAACCTAACACTGTGAGGGGAGCTGTTGGGTTTGAGTCAGGCAGCAGAACTCCACTTTCTCTGTCATTTAGCTCCTTATATTCTTACATCTTTTTTTATACCATTACCACAGAGGAAAGTAAGTTCTGTTTAGTCTGAGGACGTACATCATTTTCCGATAACCGCACAGGTCATTATTCAACTTGTTCTTTCTCCTCCAACAACTTCATTTGGTTTGTACAATCATCTTTCCAACTTGCACAAAACTGGAAGGCTGTTCGTGTCGGCTGTTTCTTGCCAACTTCTGCCTGTTGAGGTGGTGAAATTGAATCCAAAAATGACAAACATAATGGCATTCAAAGTTTACATTCTTTGCAGTGGGTTACATTTTTTACATTTGCATTCATTTTTCACTTTCCTCACAGAGAGTCTGTCTCTATTGAACCAGTTTCATGGGTGTGTTTTGTCTCGGTCTCTCTAAATTCAGCATTGAAGTTGGATGTTTTTCTTATCTGTGTATGTTTACACAAGTCTAAAATTGGGACCAAATTCACTCAACACTCTCAGCTGTTTTATTCATGTTGGCTTCCGACTGATTCTATAAAAGCATGGTGTGTCCCCTATTGGCAGCTGTCACCCCATTATGTTTTAAACAATCTTACAATTCAACTCAACAACTGGCTGAGTGTTTGATAAAATCACAGAAAACCAAATTGAACTCTTTCTTTCTTTCTTTCTTTTTTTCCCCCTGGAAATGTTTTCATGGCTTTTAAAGTTTCCATTGCTACCGGCCAAACAAGCAGCAATTACTGGCTAACACACACTAGTGTTTGTTTGTCTGATGCAGGGAGTCCATGAATCTAAAGGTGTAACAGACGATTACCTTCGTTTGGAGTCTCTCATCCAGAAGGTGGTCTCTCCCTACCTCGGGACTCATGGATTATATTCCAGAGATGGATCATCCAATTTGCACTGCTCCTCCTGCTTATTAGGTATGTGTGATAATGTACAAAAGTTCTTAGGTGAACTCCTCCCCCTGTACATTGTATTGTTTTTACATGTTTTTTATTAATTAGGTCATCAAAATTTTGAAGCAATTTTTCTCCACTTTCATTCTCTCTCCCAGAAAAGCGTTTGCAGTGGTCCTGGCCGTCCAAACCAGGCAACTCCCCCGTCGCCAAGAACCCAGTGGTACGCTCTAAGAGCTACAACGTTCCCATGCTGACTCCCGTGGTGGAGTACGATGTCGACTCCTCCTCAGGAGGTGGCACAGGTATCAGGCGACACTCCGTCTCTGAAATGACGTCCTGCTTGGAGGAGAACAGCTCTGTGGCTGAAGCCACGACTACTGCCACCAACAACACAAGCACATCCAGCTTTGGCGACCACTCTCCACCTTCCAAAGCCTCTGCTGCACTTTCAGGTACAACTTACACTGGTGATAAATAAGATTTCAAGGCTATTCTTCAAGGCATTGATTTTATTTTATACACACCTCACACCGTAGGACATAGGAAAGACTAAAAGCAAGCAGGTGAATAATAATGGACCTAATGAGGATGAAAGACAATTGTATGATCACATTTAATATACTGATCATTCACTGCTTTGACTCCTTTGACTTCTACTGTCCTCTGTGCAGACACTGTGACCTCCATCCAGAACCTCCGGCCCAGAGACGCAGACAGTCCCGCAGGTCTCCAGGCACATCATCACTCCCCCTGCATCCTCCCAGAGCCTTCCCCAGGCGAGGACACACACTGCACAGGCTCACTCGTGTCCGACTCCCCTGCGTCCTCCCGAGTACTGGCTCAAGACACAAGCTCCGGTCCAAGCCCTTCGTCCAGTCCTGAGATCATGATGGACCACGTCCCGGAGTCTTTAGACTCCGAGCCGGAGCACGACGGTATCTTTCTGGACTTCTCTAGACGTTGTTCTGGGGGGTCAACGCACAGCAGAGACAGCAACAGGCAGAGTGTGGCGTGACACACACACACACACATCTAAGGAGATACACACTGATGCAAGGACATGTGCAAACAATGCAGAGCCGGGACAGTTCCTCACACCCTGTGATGCCTCCTGCTGTTTTATGCAGACTGTAGATCATCAGGGATTCTTTCAAACTGAATTATTTTTTATAAGAGAAAAAAAAGTCTAACCTCACACTGATCTGTAACAATTTGGCACTTTTAAACCTCTCCGGTTCCAGTTGGAAACCAACGTAGGCCTCTCTGCGGAGCTATAATCGCACAAATCACGTAACCATCAAAATTTAGACTACAGACGAGTGGTTTCGCTCTCTCAGAGATGATTTCTTTTCTCTGTTTTTCTTGTGAATAAATACTCGGGGAAAAATGTTTTGCCAGTGATGATAACACATCCCAGGGGCAGGTGCCCATGCTGAAAAATGTTTTACCATCGTCATATATCTTTTTAAGATGAGGGCTATCGAAAAGCTTTAGCTGTGAAATTCAAACTATTAACATTTCATATGTAAAAGAAACTCTCCAGTTTTATTTTATTAATTGATGATTAAACTATTAATTTGGATTTTGTCTCACACTGAATCTCGAGTCTAAACCTGTTTTGCTTTCTGCTTCTCTACTACTCATAAAAAAAACCTTTTTTATGTTTTATCTTTTGTATATTGAGAGAGATGTTTACAAAGCAGTTCAAGCAGCGTAATGGTTCCAATACATCTCAACTTCATCTACATAAGATCAGTCACACATTCAGGCTCTCATTGTATATTTTGTAAGTATATTTTTCCTGGTGCTAATTTCAGTTTTTATTTGAAATCAAAGTTACTCTAGATTTTTATGTCAGAATTTATGGCTTTGTAGTTCAATCTTTGCAGCTTGCCAAGAAGATAACTGCCAACATTGTTTTGCCTGTATGCAACTTGGACCTTTTCCTCCTACTTCCTGTCAAACCGAAATCGGCACTGAAACTTGCCTTTGCGTCAGCTCAGAGGATGTGTGAGCCAGTGATTCATAAAAGAGTTTTTCATAAGGAAATGTTTCAGTCAAAATCAAACTGAAATTGTGTTAACAAAAGCCGTGTTGACACCAGGGGTAGTTTTAATTAGATTATTTTGATGGTTATCATGTTTTCAGATGTTCAGGAACATACAGGGATTTCCCCCCTGCTGAGGTAAGTTTAACCTGTACACCGGCTTATCTCTGCTCTCCTCACACTGTACTGGTGCTCATTTGAAATAGCAGAAAAACCATGTGTGAAGATTGTCACGCAACTACAGTATGTCCCCCCAGTCTGTTTACACATGGACAAACAAGCTTCAGTGTGAGTTTTCCTTGTTTACTGGAAAGAGAAAATAACATCCAGGCCACAAACACTTTCTGTTTATGAATGCATGCAGCCTTTTAAACAAATCTGACGTGTTGTGCTAAAAAAAAACATGGACCTAGGTTTCCAAACAATCTATGTGGCTTACCAAATAATCAAATTAACATTTTATTCTAAAAAAAAAAGACTTAAATTATAACCACAATGTTTGGATGAAAACTGAAATAACTGTATTTACTCTGCATGAATTTTGTTATAAAAGTTATCTCCTAATTTTGACCTAAAAGTGATTTAATCTGGGAATCTCTGGCAATATTTTGAATGCAGAAAAGGTTTGCAGACACTGCCACCTTGTGTCGCCTTTTCCACAGCGCAACGTGTGTTTGCATTGTACCCAGGAGAGGAAGGTGATGATGATACCAATTAAAGACACCTGTAAAACAGGAGGGGGAAAACAAAGAAACTCAATATGGAGGAGAAAAGAGAGGATGTATTTAAAAGAGTTTCCTTCAGAAATGTTAAAATAAAAGTAAAGCCGTGGAGAAAGAGTGTGGAAGATTTGGAGAACCAGCTGGATTTTCTGGAGCTGTGCAAACAGAGCAGGTTTTATTCTTATTTTTCCAACGTTCTCATTTCTCTTTCTTTTGTTTGTTTATTCATCACATTCAGTGATCATGTGTGAGTGGAAAAGTTTGTTTCATGAATGCCCCATAACCACCAGATTACTTCAGGTTCATTTGGATGATTACACTGGGGAACAATTAAAAAAAAATGTTCTGTTGAGTTAGATCTTGATGCTGATTAAAACTAAAATTGGCATGCTGATTCCAAAATTGCAGTCAGATTTTTTTTCTAGCACGTCAAGTTTTTACCCTCCAGATAAGCAAAATTCCACTGATTAGCTGAAGTAAGACTTGCCAGCTGATTACAATTGGACTCATCTACAGGTACGTGGCAAGCATGGGCATACCGTTGTAAGTTCTATTTGGTTTTATGCTGTTTTTGTAGTTTTCAAAGCTTGTGACTATTCCATCTTAGTGTTTTATTTCCATAGGTATATATTTCCTTTGTTCCAGATCATGTCTGCTCCTGCTACTTCTCGTCATGAATGCCTAAACAACCCTGACTCCTTTTGCTATATTTGTGATAGTTTCCATTCCAAGTCAGAGGAAAGCAAACATCAGTGCATTTGTCAAACAGGCATATTTTGCATATTTTAAAGTAAAACTCTGATCAAGACAAGCCATGGGCCCCTCACAAAGTGTGCAAGCAGTGTGTGGAGAGTTTACGGACATGGACCAAAGGAACACATGAAAAGTTGGCATTTGGTATCCCCATGGTTTGGCGAGAGAAAAAAGATCATTGCACAGACTGTTACTTTTGTTTAGTGAAAGCAAGCACATATCTGTTAAGTACAGTATTTTTAAGAAAATGGGGATCCTATAGAAAAACTGGTAAATCCAATATTACAACAAATGGATTACCGTTTAAAAAAAAAATAAAAAATTGTTGTTTGAGCTCAAAATTCACTATATTGGCTGCCATTAACAACAACACTGGGGGACACTTTTTGCTAAGTTAGGTCTGACAGCTGTTTAATTTTTGGCTGCAGAATCCAAAACTGATCACACACATCACATCTCCCTAAAATGTTTGAGTTTTCATTTTTTGTAATCAGTTATTTTGCAAAAAAAAGTTTATCTTTTGACATTATTCCCTTTATTTATAAGTAATAAATTAATAAAATATTTAACCTGAAATCATTCATAATCATGTCTACCAGTTTTTATTCTACCACTTGGGGGCGCCAACATTAAAATAAATTCTGCACACAGTGGCCTCGTTAGTATTCTTACTTTAAAGTAACTTTGATGTTAAATAAAGAGGTACTGAAGAGTGCAACGGGTTAAAGATAGTAAACAACTTGCAGTATTTGTACTTCTTAGATTTAGAAGGTTAGAATATTAAAAGTATATTTAAAGGTTAAAGTAGTTTTTTATTCATTTCTTATTTTCCATTAGAACTCTAAGTACATAAAAACAAGCACATTTATTTTCTCGTGTTTGGATATCCAACTCTAGATTGCTGTTGACAAGAAGAAACAAACACATTTCAAATGCAAGTGATATTTAATGGGTAACTCAGCGACATGAATCAAGTGTAAACAGTTAGCAGTGTTTGGCCTTGTAGTTAAAACCAGGCTACTAAATAAACACAACATTGTGCTGTCAACTGTTCGTACATTCTGGCTTTAAAGGTCTGGCATAAAAAATAAAATCACTTCAACAGTTGAGTACGAAAAACGATTCTACTGCTTCTCTCCGAAGCAGTTCTGAGAAGTGAAAATGTGAATGATCAAACCGATAAGCGTTCTCGTCCTGTGGTTTCAGAGCATCAAAGACGCCTGAAGCAGGAACAAAGCGCAGTATTTGCAGAGCACGAAGCTGAACCCAGCTCAACTTCTGACTGCATCTCACAGCTCTTCAGCTACAGTTTCTATTGGCATACAGTGGTTTGGAATTAATATCAAACAAAAATAGATTCCTTGTAATGTTTCTGTTTCATGTAGTTTTTGTTTGGCCAGAGTACATTCAGAAAAAAAAACTTTTCCTAGCACCAATCCTTGCAAATCACTACTCTGAATAACTTTCTAATTCTTCTATTACAGCTCACAGGATGTCCAGCTATGTGTCAACATGAAGCTTTATCGCGCTGTCTGCAGTCAAGCTTTCAAGGTTTGTGATTACTGACACACAAACATTGCCTACATTAATATCAAGAGTACTGGTCACTATAGTGATGTGGATCTGAAAACGAATTCTGGTCACATTTTTGCCTCTTGACGAGAAGGTTTACTCCAACTGAAGCGTGCAGGTTTCTTTTCAGTGGTTGATCCAGACTGGAGGAGTAAGCTTAGAAAACACTGCATCTGCCAGAAATCTTTTCTCCTCAGCTGAATGGTTTCTAAAGCTGCGTGGAGACTACAAAAACGCTTTTGACATCAATATGGACTTAAAATTCAAATGATCACTTTATAGACAATATTTAGCCGCAGAAAAGTCTAAATGTGACTTATGTGAATCTGGTACTAGTGTATTTTTTCTGCTAACTAATATTTTTCTGAGTGTTACACTGATAGAAATCGTGGGTTATCTAAATAGTATTTGACTTAAGTGTACTGTACTTGTAAAGACTGACATTTAACATCTGTGTTGAAATCAAATACCTGGTTCCTCATGAGCCATGAGGGGATTTTTCTTTTAAAGAACTACACATACCTAATCAGATTTTTTTTTTTTTATAGCGGAGCTGCTGTAGGTAGTATATCCCGCCGTGACAAACATTCAGTATGTAAACAGTACTGCGAAACATTTTTAATTTCCTATTTTCAGCTGGGATAAGCTGCATATGCGTTTCAGACTGAAATCCATCTATGTATGACGAGCTATGTTCTTCACTTTGTTACAGACACAAGTCAGCCCACAGATCGCTCCAGAGGATCAGTCGAAGACGTCTCCTTCCTGTGAAGCTATAAGGCGAGACTCCCCGTGATGCAGAGTGAAGAAAGATTCTGGTTTCAGTCCTTTCTGTTCCATGGCCTCTCTGAGACGAACCGGCGGGTCCATGTAGTACTGATGGAGGAGGAGGGATCATAGAAACAAGTGAGCATTAAAGACTTTTCTTTAGGATCATCATACTGGAGGTTCAGGAAGGATCATTTTAGCTCAGTGCTGCACATTTTTTGTCAGGTTGTCTCCAACTTTCCAAGTGTGGCAGCAAGCCAGAGATTTCATGAAACTGTGTTAGCTGCAGAAATAGTCATGCAGCTTAACAAACAATGACACCTTTGTTATGCTATGTTAACAGGCCATAATAGTGCTGGAGCACATTTTTACCTCTGTAGCCTCTCCCTGACCGGTCATTTCATTAGGTACACTTGTACAATCCTATAAATATGTGTTATGATTCCTCCTAGTGTATCAGGAGTACCTTTAACATCCGCTTAGCTATAACTAATGCAGTCTAATACAACAGTGTAATAAATCCTACCTTCATGAAGGTTATAATGTTCAGTTTGAGAGGCGGTGATTCATCTTTATGGTCATTTGAGGCTGCAGTCTGTGAGGTGTCAGAGAGGTGTTTCTTATTTAGCCCGGCCTCTCGGATAAAAATGTGGTGGACAAAATATTAGAAACACCTGTCAAAACCACAAATTGCAGCCTCAAGCGATTCCAATCAAAACCTCTAAAGCTGAGCATTAGAGCCCTTATGATGCGAGGATTAATTGCAGGACATGTTGTATTAAACTGCACTGGTTATAGCTGAGTGTATGTTAAGTGTATGAATTATAAGATGTTTTAAATGCATTTGTACAGAAACAAAGCAGACTCATCATAGCACAATGTCACATAGATATGCACAATACTAGTGTATGCTTCTGTGTTTTTAAAGGAGTAGTCTTACATCTATCCATGTAGTCTACACAGTAAAATGTGTTGAGTGAGCATTTCTATAGAAGCTTAGTCATGTTCATGTTAAGTGATGTATTGACCTATCAACAGCCCAGCTGGAGTGAGCAGATGATGCAGTTAACTATGTATAAAGACTGTAAAATGTGGAAAACAGCTAGCCTAAGTAAGTAATCGTGTACCCCTACCTCATAGGCGAGAGCAAAGGTTCCCCAGTGAATAGCCACGGACTGTTTGGCCTGAATGTCTTGGTGAATTTGAACAGCCTCTTCTGGGTCTACATGCTGTCCCTGCATTACATCCCTGGAAAACCAAAGAACATTCTAACATGTTAGAATTACATACAGTATAATATATAACAAGATAGGAATTTGATTTGTACAATATTTAAATGTGTACGTCTGCGTATGCTTCTATCCGTGTGTTGTCATTGTCTGCATGCATGTTGTACAGAACCTGGGCAGGTAAGCTCCGATGGGGATTGCTGCAAGGTCAAATGGTCCGAAACGTCGTCCTATCTCCTGGAAGGAAGAGCAGTAGCCGGTATCTCCAGCAAAGAAGAATCGATGTTCTGGACCCAGAATAGACCAGCTGCCCCATAAAGACTAAAAGAAAACATAGTTATGTACTGACTCAAATGACTCAATCACACCAGTAAAAAGTCAAATCTAATCAGCAAACTGCTGACAATTGTAATGAATTATTACCTTGTTATCATCTAGTGCGGTGCGCTTGCTCCAGTGCTGAGCGGGTGTGCAGACAAATGTGACGTCATCATGACCCGGGACACAGTTCTCCTCCCACCAGTCCAGCTCCATCACATTCTCACAGCCCATCTTCACCAGCCAGTCCATCAAACCCAGGGGCACGAACCTGTGAACCACACATTTGAACTTACTTAACATAAAAGGAACAGGTTGTGTGATTATTATTATTTTTTTCTTGTGTGCTGAATACATGAACTAGAATATAATTAGGCCTCATTGTCGACTATAGATCCATCACGCATACCAGCGTAGCTCCCCTCCAAAGCGTGCATTAAGGCTGGCCACAGATCCAGCATCCAGATGGTCATAATGAGAATGACTGATAACGACCGCATCGATCCTGGGCAGCTGTTAAAACATGAAACAGAAATATGAAGGAAGCAGCCAAAGAAACAAGGCCGGTGATGAATGTGTTTATCAGAAACAAAGAAATACTAAACCTGGTTCACAGTGCAGGGGGGGCCTCGGTATCTTTTGTGCCCCATGAACTGGAAAGGCGAGGCTCTTTGGCTGAAAATTGGGTCTGTCAGAATATTCAGCCCGTCCATTTCAACCAGAACTGTGGCATGACCCAGCCAGGTGACTCTCAGGCCTGGGCCAGAGTCAGAGAGGTCTGGGTTCTGGACAAAGTACGGTTCAATCACTGGGAGCTCACTGTCCAGAGCCTATTGTGGGAGACGAGGGGTTACAGAGGATGAGTATGCTTGGAAGAAAGGGAGAAAAGAAGAACAGAACCACATTATGAGGAATAAAATGGTTCTGTCTCATGACTTCGCCTGATCACACTTTTGAAAAATTACCCATTATCCCATCTAACCATAATAACAGTCATTGTTTTCTTCTCTCTGCAGATGTTACAGTGATGCACACAGAAGTTAAATGTTTTTGTTGCCGGCAATATCACAAGGACAGACAGCTGACACGAGATTCTGCTTTTGTTTTGAGAAGTGCACCAACTCCTGAGCTAAGCAGTTCTTCTATGCACATAGTTTACAAAGCTACAGTCTGGAACGTACATGTTCTTACAGGTTTTCAGGGACAAAAAAAAACCACAATGTGCAATTAAGGGGTTAAACATTTCTCTATCGCTGTGTGAAAGCAGCCTTTGAAGCCTGTTAAGCTCTCACTGAGCTCAGCAAGGTTTCCACTGGTAGCTATAGATACTGTGTGGGTTGTGAGAGTCGACAAAGGGCAATGTTCCTACTGACAGAGCTGAGAAAAATACTCTATATGAACTCTCTGACTACTGTGAAGATGATACAAGTAAAATCTTATTTGATCCATGACTTTTATACAAACAATGAGAGCTTGTTGTGCTCTGCTTGCTGTACTCTGTGTTCTACGAGGGTGAGTTTAGGGGGAGCTGTCCTTGATCAACCACTGTTAAATTAAAATATCATCCATCACTGATTTTAGATTACATATCTGACACTTATAATTTAGTGAAGCCAGATAAGGCCTGAGTGGAACAAAGCCAAAAGTTGTAGTTAATAGCAAACTGTGAAATCTAATAACCACCCACCTCTTTACTGGAGGGTACACTGCTGTTGTTTTTATCCAACAACAGGAACCTGAGCAGGGTGGTGTAGGAAGGGAACCGCCATGTGGGCCAGGGGTTGGTCCAGCGGCCATGTTTGTCCTTACAGGACTTTGTCACTTCCTCCTGTAATAAAAACGATTACTTTTTAGCCATTAAGGAAGGGTTCGTCAGGTTAAACACAACACAGTGGGAAGAGAGCACTAGGTAGAGCGGAAAGTAGTTTATGGAAATGAGGTTTGAGATGAGTTAAGGTGAAGGCGGGAGAGGTGGTGTGTGTTTCATGTAGAGGAGGAAGTTTTAGAGGACAGGAGGATGATGGGGAAGTGAGGCCTGTACCTCCAGACGGTAGTCCAGGCGGAAGCTCTTGCGGGATGAGCGAGAGGAGCTGCACTTCCTCGGGGACTGAGGATCCACCTCTCCACCCACGGCACCTCTCAGCTCTTCAGCATCCTGGAGTACGGGTGCAAAAACACACACATGATGGAGTCGATTAGCATTCTCCAAGCACCATTAACCACGTCAACCAATGACCATTAAGACGTCATTTTGTTACCTCACATTTTAGCTGTAGCTAGTAAAATGCTGGAGGTGAAAGATAAATTTGTAATTGTTTTTTGCTTCTTTATTATTTTATGCTAGTACGTCTACTACAGCTCTGGCAGGCTCACTTCTTTCCAACTCCAAACCCCCTGCTTTTTTTTTCCATTTTCAAACTTGTAGTCTTCTTGCTTGAGACAATTTATTGTGCAGCTCCCTCTCAGTAGCGCTCCAAAGATATGTAACCAGAGTTTGATGTGGAAAAAATCGGAGGAGTGTCCCTATCATAAGTCAAGAAACTCAACAGCAGTGAGAGTAAAAAAAACGTTTTGGCATGTCATGGTAGGAAAAGCACAGGTGTGACCAATAAAACTGATAACTGCATTCCACCGAGATTATCAGTAAGTGCTACTTGAATGCCTGTTCACTGGAAAAGCTTTACTGGGGCACTTGGGTGGAATTGAGCCATCGTTAAGGTTATTTGTTTGGGCTCTTCCTGCTATGACTCATGATAACGTTTCCAGCTTTTGATAGCAAATTCAAGAGTACATTTGGACAGCTAAGAACAGCAGGAACGCCTTTTCCAAAGACAGTTTAGAAACTGCTATTTCATTAAAAAGATGGTTCTCTCAAATAAGTCATTAACCTGTACCTGTCTGTACTGGTTGCACAGCAGACATTTTGCATTGTCAAAGGTGGAAAAACACAGGTGAACTTATGCCAGCTCAGTTTCAGTGATGGTGACAGTAAATCATCCTGCTATCAATGACAGCAGTCACAATAGAGGACCTCCCTTCAGTGGAATGCAGCAATCATTAATCGACCACTAGTTTCCTGTTATGACGTGTCAAAATGTCTGGCTGTGTAACCAGCTCATTACATACTAGTTTTAAGTCGGTACGGAGGCTGCTTACCTCAACCAGGCATTTATTCTCCTCCAGCGCTGCTTTGCCTGAAGGTGATGGCTTCTCCATGGGCGCACCACCACACCTAGCACACGCAAACACAAACACACACACTTTTAACCTGTACAGCATTGCTACAAAGTGCTTCAGTAGTTTGGCACTCAGACTGCTCTCCTGTTGCAACTGAGAGTCCCGTCGTTTTGCTTTGAAGGTGCACCAACCATCATTGATAATAAATGATGATAAACCTGACAGTTATAATAGTTTGAATATGGCACAGAAAGACGGTAGCAGCTTCACTGTATTCAAATGACTCTGCTATCAGGGGGTGACATTTTAGTGCTCCCACAGCGTCTCGCCCTCGTTTCAAAGCAAACCTAGCGAGACTTCCTAATACTGTGTCGCGGTTGACATTCATCGCATCTTTTACAATCTTGGCAGGAAAGATTGTGACACAAGTCGCCCGACGAGTGTGACAAATGAAAGTAAACAACAGAGACAGAGGTTTTTCTCTTGCGTAACACTTATTGGAAAGTAAATGGTGCGGTGATTCACGCACGGTATGAAAATAAAGAAGGTATTCCATGTTAAGAAATGCTACATACATACAACTATCAATGCAAAATGAATCCAGACTGTACTTATGTTTACACTTTCTAAACTCACACTGCTACTGTGCAACTTCCTTCTTGGTCAACATCCACCTCACACATGGTGGTGTAATATTAAACTCTGTGTTGAAGTACAGGTGCTTTTAGTTGAGCTGATCCAGGGGAAAACTAAATTTTATTTCCCCAATATGACATTTCAGGTAACACCTACATTTACTGGGCACAAGAACTGACGTTGGCGCCTACATACCCCAAAGCTAGAAAGCCTAAACACAGCCCTTCCTTATCCTGCCATTATCTACAGTACACACCCTTACTAACTACTATTCTACTCATGAATTATTACTTCGTGCATACACTTCATAAGAAATTGCACTTTAGGGTGGCCTTCAGTCCTGTATTGATTAAAGAGACTGGTAAGTTGGGTTCCTTTAGTGGCATGATATTATCAATGCAGTGATGCACCACAGTGCACTTGCCCTCTTTGGGTCAAACGCCGATACATTAAAAGCTACGGTGTGCTGATGATGCACTCAGCACTCATGAATGGACTTTGAGCCGCACACTACACGCAGACACTGGGACAACAATGGAGCTTTGTGGACGACAACCAAACAAAGATGTAAGCATGCCTGATGTGGACATGTAAGCAACGACAGAACACAACCTGAAATCCAGGAGTTCCCCTCTCCCTCTGTTGTCGAGCTCAAATAAATAAATCTTTCTATGGAGTTATCAGACAGGACTGTCTCCAAGTTCTTTGAAGGAGAACACAGGATGTGCACGCTATCTGTGGAGGTAAATCAATTTCCCCTTCATGAAAACAGTTCAAAGTCCCAAAGAGTGAGCGAAACCAGTCTCCAAATATCTTTAGACATCTTCAGCTATTTCCTGTTTGAAATATATGGCACAGACAGGAAAGACAACAACACTAATCTTGACAAACACAAGCAGTAGTTGGTATTAACTAGTTGTGGCAAAAACAATCCAGTGAATACAAAGCTCATATTTCAGCAGGAAACTACCCCAGTCAAAGGTGTCCTATGGGGGGAAATAGTAGTGATTGCATAAAAATGCCAGAGTACAATAAGGCCGAGTATCACAAGAGTCGTTGCACAACACAACACAGCAGTTGTTACTATTTTAAAGCAAACTTACCTGAAAACTTGAAGGCAACAGAAACACCACCGGTTGTTTTCTTAGCGAGGAGACATATTTGTTGCATTAGCGTCAGCCATACACTGTGTTAATGCGAGCCGGGTAACATTATTAAGAGCTATACGCTTCCCCCGAGCATGCCCAAACACACTTTACACGCTGATATAACGCAGCTTTCACACAGCCGGAGAGTGGAAAACTTAAAGAGTGCTGCAGCAGAGATGTGTTTGAGGCGGCGGGACGTGCAGTTTGTTTGCAGTAAGCGCGGTGAGCAGCATTAGTCTGCACCAGCACCAGCAGCAGCAGCAGCAGCTTCAGCTCGGGCTGTGACGTCGGTGCAAAAACCCTCAGACCACGTGACCGCGCCAGAAACTCTCCCTGTGACTGCGGGCTAAAAATAAAATAATAAAATAATAAAATAATAAAATAATAAAATAAATGTAGTGGAGTAAAATCAGTTATTTTTTTATAAATAAAATAAATAAAAAAAATACTTATAAAATTTAAAATAAATATTGCTTTTTATTCCCACTAGTACAAATACGTAATGGTAATGAAAATTGCCAGTAATAATACTAATACCAGTGCTTAACACATATAGTTAACATACAGCATATAGTTATTTATAACAAAGTTTTTTTTAAAAAGTTGGTTTATGTCAAGTCTCTTGTCTTTTACACAGACCTGGCCAATAAAGTTATTTTGATTCTTATTAATTAATTTAGGTAAGGATATTTAGACTTTTATTTCATTTGTTAACATATTTATTATTTAATTGCTAGTTTATTTATGTAATTTTGTCCCATCTATACTTGTAATAGGAATAATCACAATTCTTGTTTCACCCAGCTGGAAATGGATGATGCTTATACTGATGCCCAAATTAATCAGGATTTCCATTAAAAATACCCATGTTTGTTTGTTTTTCAATAATTCATACCCACTGTCATTCACTGCTAAAGTGCTGGTGTCAACATGTTGACATGTGTCCACCAGCACTGGTCAAAGAGGAAAAACTCACTGTTGACTCATTTCTACTTTGATCACTTGTTTTCTTGCAGACTTACCTTGCATTTCTGTCCCTGATCGGGGACACCTGGAGGGATTTTAATCCGAGCAGACAAACTACATTCAGACGCCATGTGTGTTTGCTGAATTTACATCTGCACAGCGGCAACAAATACGCAGACCTGCGCAGCACTGCCTCCATTTCAGCTCTTTGTACTGGACCATATTTGTTTAATACAGAACAACCAGAGGACACGGAGTTACACGCATGTTAAACTCTGAGGAAGTCCGGACAGAAAAAGTTGCTTCGACTTCCTGCCAGATGCTTTCAGGAACTCTCGGAAATTTGAAAATTCACAGCTCGACTTTGATGAAAAGTTTTATCATCGATATAAAAACTTTTAGAGGATTTGTTCTTTTTTTTTTTAATCGCACAAAAACGCTGTCCTGTTTGCTTGAGCTGAAGTTGATGGTCATGGTTTGGTAGTTTTTGCACAAAGAAAGCTGGAAAATGATCCAGTGTATGCACACATGGACTGTCAGGGAGAAACCCTACAAAATAAAGCCAGGGATCAGGATTGAGAAGCAGGTTAAGCTCTGCTCACTTAGATCAGGGTTTAACCCATTATGCTCTGTACAGATCATGGCATATTAAACACCTGATTTGACTGACATCACAATGTGTCAACATATGTCATTATTGTGGCCGATTCATGATGTTAATTTCCAGACTTTGACCCACACACTGCTGCTACTGGTTGCAGTAAACCTGTATTCATGTTTTATGAATCAACCCTCATCAAACGCACACAGTCACAAACAGAAGAAACGTATACAAGTGATACAGTGAGCATGTTTACTTTATATAGAAAAGCATAAGATCAGTAAAAAAAAAAAACACAGCAGGAGATATTCACACCAAACTGTGTGAATATCTCATCAGAAAGGCATGAATACAACATTTTCTTCAGCTAGTAACACTCTCAAAGTTCGGATTTACATTTTTTTTCTCCACAGTTTTTCTCTGAGCTATGCGATATTGACAAACAAAAAACAAAATGTAAATCACAAAAATATGTCACAACAATAACTTTAATCGGTTATCTGGTCAGGAACAAAAAATGCCAGAGTCCTGCTGAAAGATCATATCCGTGTGTGTGTGTGTGTGTTGTCTGTCCATGTCTCAGTGCTCCTTGTGGTCTCCGTCCTCCTCCAGTTTCCTGATCTCTGCCTTCAGGTGGTTGATGTTCTCTCTGCTGGCTTTTAGTTTGTCTTTCAGCTCTGTGATCTCCTGGCTGGTTCTCTTCTTTGCTGCTTCCATTTTCTCCTTTGTCCTCTGCTCCAGCTCACCGACTGCAGAGACACACACATACATACATGCATTAGCATCGTGCTTATCTCAAACTACATAAATGCTGCTTTTCTGCACAGAGGCACAAACTAAATTTTCCTTTATGAGGGGCACTGAAGTTCCAGTCAGAACTGGGTTTAAGAAAGCTAGTGTGTATTCACAAATACACGTGTTTTTAAATAACTATAAAAACACAAGTGTGTGTGTGTATACAGTGTGTGTACATACACTCTGTCTCATGCTTGTATGCTCCCAGGGTGAGTTGTCTTGACGTTGTCAGTAGCTGTTGCATCATGGCTGTGGGATCCTGGAAGATCTGAAAATGACACGAGTCCGGTGCATCTCAGTAAATATCCAATTTCACCCATTGCACAAAAATACTAATGCCATGTGGTCGAGAGTCAGTTTGAAAATGAACGTTCAACTATCATTTTTCATAGTGAAGGCCCATAAAATGATGCAGTACAGTAAACGTGGTCATGAAAACTGGCTTACCATTTCATCGTAGAATTCAGAGACAACTGTCTTCTTAGGCATGGCACTGGAGTCTGACTGGAATAACTTCAACAGGTGATACAGAGTCACCTAAGAAACCAAGCACAGGCAAATCAACATAAGCACTCATACAGGAAAGTTCAAAATTCAAACCTGCTTAATAACGATTATTATCATGCATTATCAGGCTCTTACAGATCTCTCATTGGGGTCAATGAAGAAGATCTTGATGATGATCTCAAACTCCCCCCAGCCCGTCTCTGTAATCTCATACGGAGGCTTAGTCACCACTGGAAGGAAGACAAACAGTGAGTTAGACTGATGAAGGGTCACGAGTTAAAACACCTGCCTGAATGCTTTTGTTGAGGTGTAATTACATTTACATTTTAGTCATTTAAGCTGACACTTTTATCCAAAGCAACTTACAGAGACTTACTTAATTAATCCCTCAACGGGGAAATTTTTTCACTGTTTTATTTACATGCATTTTTTTTAAAACCCAGAACACACACATGTAGTACAAGGGCTCATAGACATGCAATGTGGAGAGAAATGGTGGAGTGATGGGCAGCCCCCCTCAGGAGCGCCCTGCGAGCAGTTGCGGGGGTTCGGTGCCTTGCTCAAGGGCACCTAAGGTGTCCAGAGGGTGAGTCCATCTTCCATATTTTTGGTCCATGCTGGACTTGAGCCGGCCACCCTCCAGTTCCCAAGCCAAGTCCCTATGGACTGAGCTACTGCCGCCCCCAAATTCTTAAGTTCTTAAAAAGGAGTAGATTTATTATGTCCAGTTGTTGGTAGTGCTAGGAGAGAGGGTACTCTCTGAAGCTGGGTCTTTTTTAAAAAGGTAGAGAGGGGTTGGATTGTCTTGAGAGCCAGGCGCCGGGTGTACTCACCTCTCAGTGGGTTTCCGTAGCTCTCATGGAGCTTAAACTGGATTTTCTTCACATAAGCGGACATATCCTGGAAGAACAATGGTGTGCAATTAACATCTGAAAGTATAAAGTAGTCAAACATTTAAAGCAGCTGCAGACATCCCCCCTATCATAAGGAACATCAATTCAAGTCTGCACTTGTTTAAAATCGCCTTTTCCATCTGATTCAAGTGCACTGTCCTATTTTAACCTGTTTTTAATGTTGTATTCTTCTAATTTGATCTACTTTTATGGTTCTTTTGGTTTATATATATTGTTCTTAATAGATGGTTACTCGTTTACATATGTTGTTTTTGTTTGTTTGTATACTGGAGTATTGCAACAAAAAATAATTTCCCCCTGGGATTATTAAAGTATTTCTGATTTGCTGTCTACTCTCATTTATTGTAAGGTGACAGAAAGGAAATAAAATGAAATAAATGTGTTATTATTATTATGATGATGAGGTCTCACCTCGTTCCTGTACGGCTTCACGTACACGGACCACTGATGCGTGTGTCCATCCTCCTCTCTCTTCTTCCCAAAGTATCGGGCAACGTTCCCAAACACGATCGGCTTCACGATGGTGACTCCCTGCAGGTCACAGACACAGAGAGGCAGCAGGTGACTCACATGGATCCTTCTCGGATCGTTTCATTCACATTTTCTTTTTGTTTGTTTACGTTTTACAGACCGCTGTGTTACCTTAACTCGCCCCCCGGAATCTGGACCAAATTCAGTCATCTTTTTGAACATAGTACGGTGACAAGACGGTGAAGACGATCCCGTGGGACACTCTAGAGGACTCTTGTTGATCCACAAAGTGTGTCCACGCGTGTTAAAGCTGCCATTTAAGTGTTTGAAGCAGCCGCAGAGCTCATCGTCTCATCTGCACCCCGCCACACAAACAACCGCCGGAAGTGGAAAGTCTTAACGTTGTTCGACGGGAGCGCGACGTTGGGATAAAAAAGGTTCCGGCTGATGGAATAAATAATGTCGTGCCGTAGTGTATCACGAATAAATAATAATAAAAACAATAATAATATGCAGATTTTTCTAAATAATTTTCTACCTTGCCCTCTTATTCTGATAGCGTTATTCGCTCACCCTGCCTAATTTTGTCTAATTTAATCAGAAAGCACACTTCTCATTATAAATTCCCACCGTGCATACATAATGGCATCCTGATGAT
Organism: Larimichthys crocea; assembly: GCF_000972845.2. Classification (NCBI taxonomy): domain Eukaryota; kingdom Metazoa; phylum Chordata; class Actinopteri; family Sciaenidae; genus Larimichthys; species Larimichthys crocea. Next base: position 9,402,727 of record NC_040030.1, on the reverse strand, counting down.
CAGAAATAATAACAAAAAAGTAAGCTTTATTATTAATCAGTTTAGTCAAAGGGTTTATAGATATATAAAGAACTGACCTATTTTTGTACACTTTGACTTACATATCTCTTGATATTTGGCAAAAAATGAACTTTATCTACAAATGGACCTTTTCCACAGCAGCCATTTAAACGCAGGCGTTACCAGTGACACTTATTAAGGTCCCATTCCACTCAGGTCAGAGTCAGCATGCTGATGTTCTGCAATAAATGTCAAGGAACACCAGACCTCATAGACCTTTTAAAACTAACAATTTAGTATTTTCAAAAACTTGTTTTCTGGTCAAGCAAATACTAGAAAACGTGGACAAAATTAATATTAAAATCTCATTTTCATCTGCCTGATTAGATTAATTATTCACAAAAAAAGCCACAAAACCAAACTGAACTTAGAAAGGTTTTATTTTTGAGACCAATAACCATTTGATTATTTTGGCTGCCATGTGCCTTTCCACATTGCTAGCAGTAGTACAGGATAACAGTACCTACTGGAAACAGACTACTTGACCCCTTAATAATCTAGAATACAAAAATTATTTAGATATCAGAGATATAAGGTAATTGCTAAAATTGTTCTCAAACCTTTTTCAAGCCTGTGTCCTATTCTCTTACTGGACAGGCGTGCACAGCTATGAACAATTACATTCACTGTTGGAAAAATCTCAACTGTAAATGACCAGCCATCCACTAAGCTATACTTTTCCTTTTCATGACAGACTGTTGGGCAGTCTGTTTGGGGTCACATACAGCTACATTTCTAAACATTTGATATTATCTATTACAGACAAGGAAAAAGTAGCTGAAGATCAGGTAACGACTGGTAATAAATGATCACCGTGCTATTAAACCATGCAAGTGAAATACTGAAAATTCACACAAAACATACTTTCCAACCATGTGAGGTCAAGCGTTGGTCAGGCTCGAGTCTGGGCCGTTTCTTCTTCTGTAGTGATGTCGACCTGCCAACACTTACCTTCAGCGCTGTGGAGAGAAGTCAGCACAAGGCAACTACAAAGTGACACCTGAGTATTTTTACTGAAAACCTTAACGATTAGACCTCATATGGACTACATTGACATTTTTGAGGGATTGTTCAAGGGAATTGGCATCAAGCGTTTCCCCATGTAAATGTGAAATATGCACTTTTCCCACATATTTTTGTACCAAACCCAATTTCACAATTTGCTTCATTACTCTTTTACAGAGTTTACAGGAGTATCGGAGCAAAGAGGTCAACACGTGTAAATATAAACACTCTTTTAACTATACTGTTAGAACACAATGCTGTTACAGTCTGATTGATATCTTTTCATTTCAGAGTGATTCTTGTGGCCATTACAATGACTAGATGAAGGTTAGGGTCCACAATTTCTTTTACAATCATCAAATACCTTTGGAGATGCGATACTTCAGGGGATAGTCATTTGAACCAATAAAACAGGTTTAAAATAAACAAAACATAAGAACAATCACCTTGACAAGTTAATAATCTCCAAAGAGACAACAGATCAACACAAGAGGATTCTTAAATTTTAACAATAGATGACGATATTGAGGACCATGTAGACAGCAACGTTAAAATCAGTATTTCTCAGTGATTTTGTGGCATTCATACAAGAAAATGTTTCTAAGTATACCGTCACTTTATCCATATTCCTTTGTTTTGAAATACAAAGCAATATGACAGTTTGTTTTTTCATTTCAGGTCTCATAACCCATATTCTGACAATAGGTCAAATATAGTGTTATTAAAAGGTTTTGATCGTAAAGCATAAAAAACATACATGTAATTCTGTGCTCATTTGCCAAAATGAGCATGTTAAACATTACAACTAAAAGCTCTGTATCCGTGTTGCTGTTCACTCTAAACAAAATGCAAGACATGGACATGATGGGTGGTGGATAAAATAGAAAAGATGTGTTGCATGAGGACAATATTTAACAAAAAGCATATCAATTTGTTCCTTATGTTCAAATGTTTACCTATGGTGTAGAACAGTGTTAAAAATAAACACACAAAAGCATAAGTGTGGAACCAGAATAAAAACGTTACCTAGAACGGCAAATTTTCAACAAAGGCTGCTTGAATGTACCGGATTACGAAATGTATTCAAATACTTGACATTAATGAAACAAAGACTTCAGAGACAATACGGCTGAGGATAATAGCTATTCAGTGTGATTACACACAAACAGAAACCACTTTATGAACAGTACTGTGTATTTTTTTGGTGTACAGTGTGTGTGGTCCAAAAAGCTGCATGCACATGTAGACCGACTAGCTCAAGGCCTATATATTCTCCCACCGACCATGCACAATAAAAGCACAATTCAAAAAAAGTACATTTGTTGAATATGCCTTACCTTGTAAAAGTTTTATCCATTTGAAGAAAAAAATAAAAGAAAATAACAAAAAAAAGGGACTTAAATACAGGATGCTATTTCCTAAAACATAAAGCTGCTTAAGAATACAGCTGAAAGTAAAAAAAAAAAACAAAAAAAAAAAATCTAAATGTAGACAAATTAATATGAAAAACAGTTTGAAGTCCAAAACATACATTTAATATAAATGAGCCAAACATGTAGAGGAATTCACTGAATGCATCGAGTACCTCAGTAAACATTTTTTATTACAACACCATCTAGTTTTTAATCAAAAGCAGAGAAACATTTACAAACATACTAACTATGAAAAGAATAAATGAGAATGAGAGGGAGGGGTAGGGAGAAAACATCAAATATGTACCCTATAAAAACTGATCTCTAAATCGAATGTACACAGTACAGCGAGCCAAGGAAAAATAAAAAAAAGTGGATGTAATGTTTGTGTCTAAGCAGGAATTGTGAGGGGCATTTTTATTATTTATTTGCAAAAAAAGCATCACAAGTAGTCATGTTCATGTCAAATAAAACATTGTAAAAATAAAAGAGCTGTTTGGAAAGTTTTTTCTTTCATCTTTAGTTACCACGAGTATAGATGTTTAGATAACATAGCCTTACACAGGTCAGGGTCTTCCATCCACTGCTCTTAGTCAGGCAGACAAGATGAACAGACAGAAAGAAGGATGGGTGGAGACGGAGAGGAGAGATGGAGGGGTGGAGGAGGAAGAGATGGTGGTTGTAATCCTTTCCGGTCATGCAGGGTGGGGAGGTGGTGGCGCACTGAAATTCATCCTCCTTTTCCTTCCATCCATCCTTGATCCTCGTTAGCTGAAAGGTGTCAAAACGAAGGGTGGAGTTTGGTTTCGAGGCAGCCCAACAGTGAACACTTTTCCCCTCCCTCACCATTCAACCTCTACACTACACATACATGGTGCACACCAGGGCTGGGTTCAATTCACCATCAGTTTGAGTCACAAGGTTGGAGTTCGTCCAACTATGGACCATTTTACTGAGGAACGGGGTGTGTAATCAAGAAAACTTTAAAATCTCTGAAAAAAACGGGGCATTTAATAGCAGAAATATTCATTTGTTTCTTTTAATGCTCAGCTGACTGTGTATTGCACCCAACCCTAGCACAGACACAGAAACATATCATGCAAACTTGAACAGGGAATATATCCAAATTTAAAATCTACCGGCACGTACACACACCAGAAAATTAAATGCTCAGTCGAGCCCATATCTAAATGCAATCTATCACTGTCGGATTTGAAACTGTTCATATGCACGTTACATGTAGCTCTTTAGATAGACAAGGATTGACATCCATATAGAAAGTGTGCATTTAAAGACTAGGGACAGTGAGGTTGCAAATTTTTGTTACAGATTGTCTACAGTGTACACTAAATTCACAAATTAAGGGATGGACATGAGGTAAACTGTTGAATCTAAACGGCAAAGCTATGCTGGACTGAACTGTGGACGTCTCAAATGAGCCTGAATTCATAGTGTGCCACTTATTTGTGTATATCTCTGTGGAATCAAAATGTTACATGCTGTACTGTGCTGTTAGGCAAAGACAACATAAACCTATCAATAATGTGAAGGGCTGTAAACTGACGACTTGAAGACTTGACTTCTCACCCTTTTATTTTAGATGTAAGTAAGCTTTAAAAGTATAAAACTATAATTGTTGAAGATATAGATATTGGTAGTTTAATTTAAATACCTCAACCGTAATTAAAAGAGTTAATTAATTAAAAGCCACTTCTTCTGATCTTTTCCCTTAAAGCTGACAGGTAGCATGAGTTATGGAGCTAAAAACACTGACACCTTAAAACCACTGTGACACATACCATAGAAACAGTGCAGGATTGGTTGTGACAACCAATTTCAGGAAATTAATCAATACAGGAGTGAAAAGGCACAGAAAGGACAAAAAAGTCGTAGATCAAAACACAAAACTACGAAGAGAAAGGCATGCATCTGCCTCGACCACAACAAGTGACAATTTGCCACAACCAGAAAAAAAAATGGCAATGTGATTTAGTATATCCCTTTATGGTCTATTAAATATATTGTCAGTGAATTAGCTGCAGTATTTTATACTTGAGAAATTGAGAAAGACAAAGTCCAGCATGCAGGGTACAAGAAACTGGGAATACAACCTCTTTCTCATAATTAGAAATGGCAGAGGCAATTAGCCAACAGTACCAATTAACAGAAAATCTATCCAATGAAATGACAATACTAACACAGAAAGTCATTTCAAATTTGCTAGGTGTGCCTATTAATTTAAAATTAAATAAAACATATGAAGTCTTGTTGACCCAAGGTTTAGCTTTACAGTGCGACTTAGAACTGGAATCTGCACCAAAAAGGCCTTATTTACAGCCAGGTCAAATGAGATCAGATGATTTTACATGGATCAAAAGGCTCAAATGCACGTTGAAAACTGCTCATACTATTGAATGGGTTTCGTTTTACATGGTGCATGGCTACAGATAAATACAGTTCATCCGACAATAACATTTTACACAACACAGTGGTCAAATGGTATTCCTTTGTCACACCATTATTTAAAAAGGGACTACAAAACCAGTACAAGTGGGAATGGGCATGGCTGAACTTTTGTCAACGGTCAAATTACATCAATATATCAGATGAACAAATATTTTGCCATATTATAAAATCTGAGTCAAACCAGGGTCAAGCAGTCCATCAAATACTTTTAACACCTTTATCTGCTGCAGAGCCCTCCAGGAAACAGCCCATGGTGTGATACTTACCATTTCAAATATTTTTTACAGATTACATTTAGACACCTGTGGGTATCGCCTTGTCATTGATCATCGTGTCTTCGGACAGGCTTGTAGAAAGGTACACTATTTCAATTACACAGCTGATTTGTTGACTACAGTAACGTGGGAACTCGATATTGCAATAGTCTTCAGCCAATTAACGTCAAAATTAGAATTTTATTTTATTTTACACCTTTCCTTCAGGGAGTCACACATAATATACAAGTTCCTTCAAGTATAACTGCCATCTTACTTAAATGGACGTGAATGCTTATTGCCGGCTCTGTTTGACCCTGGTTTAACACGAGAAAATAGTATGCTTGTTCAAAAAGGACATGAAGGCTGTGATCCCAAACACATATACACCTAAAGACAGACTGAAGAGATATCATAAAGAGTCAGTTCAGTCTGGTGCAATCAGTTTACATTACCTCATGGCAATATGAACAGATAAAACAGTGTTAGAGCATATCTGTGGATACAACAAACAGCCATACTACTATCAGGAATAAAAACAATGATTCCCTGATTACCATGCTCTAAGATATCAGACTGAATCCAAAGGTGGATGTTGATCTTTAGTCATTTCAATTATGCTCCAAGAAACATTTTGCTATATTTTGGCATCTACATATTACCAGAAGTTCTCAGTCCTTGTGTCCACTGGGGATCTCTCATCTAACAGAGGTAACAAAATGTGTGTAAGAGGAGATCGCGCTCATTGCTGTTGCAATACTACTTTTAAAATGCAGTGCTTGCTTAAAAAAAGAAAAGAAATAAAAGAAACAACTTTTTTAAAGTTTTACATATAGCTGTTAGCACTATGAAAACTTCTTTAACACAATCAGAAAATGTAATCTTTTCTAAAGAGGTTCCCAGTGGACACAAAGTCTTACTACTCAGTAAAAACTGTCGTGTAGGACAATTAAGTGGACGAGAGATTAGAAATATAACTAAAACCGTAGCACAACTCTACACTAATTATATCATAGGTAAATTACTGGGACAGATCCTAAGTTACATTTCTTTGGATTTTAGATTTTGCCTTCTTTCAGAATTCAGCAACTACACGAGCAAAACCACCCCAGGTAATATTTCTCAGTATGAGAGAAACAAAAACACTTTTGAAAAAAGTGCATGTACCAATAATTTGCCTCATGCAGAGAGTATATTTCCTGCTTTGAGTGCAACTAAATCAAGACTTGAGGTGTAAAATGTGAATGAAGTGTTAATTTATAACGCTCATTTAGAATTATGAGAAATATTATTTAGGGTGATGCGCAACTGTGCAGAGGTGATGAAGGCTCCATGCAACCTATTAGACTGCTCTAGATGGACTGATTTACACACAACACCACAGACATCTTAGTGTTTTGGGAGTAAAGGACATCAGAACGACACACAACATCGTTCAAACAACATATTTCAACTGCAGTTCCAAAACTTTACAAGTTAAAAGTTGTGTTGTCCAACACGCAAGTGACGCAATGGAAGAAAGCATCTTCCCACAAAAATTACAAAATTTGTGGAACCCTAACACCGAGAATCCATACAAAACACCAGAGAGTGTCAGAACAAGAGCCTAAAAATATTTAACTCATAATTTGAGACAACACACCATTGACATTGATATTATTATTCTATCCATGAGCCAGAAATACTTGCATGATCTCTTGCCAACTTCTTAGGATTTATCGTTTTAAAAATCAACACTACAGCCTAAACAGAAATCATTTCATGAACATACAAGAGTCACAAAAAACAAATATTAAAATTTAAATTACTATGTATTATTCAATGTCAAATAATTTGCTACGCTGACATTAAAATTGTTCAGGTTTTCAGGAAACATTGATTTTCTAATCATAGCTTTTGATTCCCCCAATTTATATTTCCATATTTCATGTAATCGACTGTTGCCAACAATATATCTGTAAGATCAATACAAGCACAATATCAAATTTTGTTTTTCCTTTGACCCTTGCCTCAAAAAAATATGACATTATCTGTACTAAGGGCATCAACATTTGGACAACACACTAACATCTACGTTGTGAGAACACGATATCAAAGGTATGAATATTTTTTCACTTCACCTCAATGTCTTAAATTGAGGTTCAATGTTTTAAAAGTGAGCAACACTCGGCTGCAAAACATTCAGTTTGATAAACGTAAAGTGCTGGGCAATATTACTGACATGCAAATATGGCACAATCACATTGTCAAAGATTTGATGTGTCCAAAAATCACCAGATAAGACACTTTAACTTTCTGTAATTTTAACATGACAGTGATATATATTCAAGTGATAATGGAAATATGTATACAACATTACTGTGAGTGGGACATTTACAAAGTATAGATTGGTCTACTATCGACAAGTTGAACAGTGTCATATTTTTTTTCCTTTCTAAAAACACAATCCAATCTGAAGAGACAGACCACACAAAATGCTACATCTGTACTAAGAACTGGGGAATATTTTGACATCTGAAACCAATAAAGCCAATCAGTCAATGAACTATTATTACAAGCACACTGACAAACCAACTCAGCAGTCAAAATTTCATATGACGAAGTGGCAATTACGTATTGAACCTTGATTTTCAAGCCTTTTTTGGTCCACTGGCCATAGTTGCTGGTAAAACAAAATATTTGTCAAAGGTGAGTCTACAAACATCTACAAGGAGCACAATGGTGCTGTTGCCATATCGTTCATGTTTCCTGCTGTCTCTAAAAGAATTCATTGTTTTATTTTGAAATTTGTTTGGCAGAATACAAAAAGTGGCTGACAAATTTTGCAGATTACCAACCATTAAGGCATGTAGACCAAAAAGTTAACAATACATCCACATCATAGGTCAATTTCCAATAACTATCAGTGTATTTTCTGATTTGGGGAGAACCACAGCATAGATTCAACTCATCAGCATCATGAATACATTAAGTGTGTATTACACACATTGTCTAAAAGACCAAATACACAATAAGACAACTGATCAACAGACAATTTTTTTTTTTTTTTTTTTTTTTAAAAGCAAAGCAAACTTACCTTACACCTACCTGAAACCAAGACTGAGTTTAAAAAGTCTTTTCTTGCTCAACTCATCGCTTCTCGTCTCCTTTCTATATTCCTTTAGATATTCATAGGAGGGACATTTAAATCAACACTTGCGTTTTAAGTTTTAACAATATTAAAAAGGCCTTGTTGGCCTTTGAAGGACTGCACTCATGTTGTACAAAAACAACAGTTCCTTGTTGTGTTCTGGGTGATAATACATCACACCCACTATACCCAATGTGTTTATGAGTCTTTAACACAAAGAGAAGAGTTGAGCAATCAAAGCAGACTTTTTAAAACTCAATTGGTGTTTTTCTTCTTCTGCCATGTAGTTCAGGTTAGTGGAGCCTGAACTAGACTGGCTTAGTCCAGGTCTTAGACAAACAGTGATGAAGAAGACAGAAGAGAGCATATGACAAAAACATATGAAAGTAACATCTCTTGTACCCACCTCCCTTGCTGTCTAGCGATGTCGGTACTCCCTCTCCCTCTCTCTTTCGCGGTCTCGGTCGCGGTCCCTCTCGCGATGGCGGTCCCGCTCCCTGCTGCGTTCTCTGTAATAGTCCTCATGCCGGTCACGACTGCGGGACTTGTGACGTCGGCTCTTTTCTCTAGAGCGGCTGTGGTCTCGTTCCCTGGAACGCTCTCGCCTGGCAGAGACAATTGGACTGTGTACCAGGGTTTCAAAGACTTAAAAACCAAATCTTCTAAGACCAATTCCAATTTGGAAGAAATTATTTAAATACAGTCAGCACGCATAACCAAAAATCAAATGGAAGGCAAAATCTGGCTGGTTTATATTATTTCTTACCTTCATGCTAAATTCCTAATATTTCTGACAAGTTATTTTATGCCTTCTTTGTACAACTTAAATATTAAAATATTGAAATTAAAGTCTTACCTGGAGGCAGAACCATAGCTTTTTGACTCAATGCCGTGGAGACAGTCCTGCAAGGAACTGATGAGGACTTTACAGCGGTCGTCTGCTGAAACTTTGGACTGCTTAATCAGACTGATGGCTGTCACCAAAGTCTCTATAGCGCTGCCATAGTCAGCTAAAGAGAACACAAGGTTGCATTAAACTTTAATTGGCTCCCAGTTTGTCTTGTTGGCAGAAAACCTGAGCACACCCACAACGAGTACTTGTATAGTATGTATTACTGTGTGTGTTACCTGCACTGGCATCAGACACTGCTCTTGATATGGCGCTGGAGGAGATAGCTCTGTTCCTGTTCATGATCTCCTCAAACTCTGCCTCGCTCAGGGGCGTCCGGGATGCCTCCATCTCCCTGCAAATGCACAAAAGGGTCATGGCACATGTAAGTTTGAGAGTTAAAATAGACAAAAATAATGCAAATTAGCTTCAACATAACGACTAAATATTACAAGAGAACATTATAAGAATTGCTGATCATTTGTTCCAGCTCCACCACCCATTCTTACCGGCCTCCAGGACCGTAGTCCCCTCTCTCATATGGAGGCGGGCGTCCATATGGGTCATTTGGTCCAGGGGGCCCTCGGCTGTCATTGGGGGGCATGTTGTTATTTCCAGGTGGGGGGAAGAACGCAGGGTTGACATGGGGTGCCGGGGGTGGTCCACCCGGTGGTGGACCTGGCATGTATGTGGAGGTGGAGCCAAAGCCATGGGGGGCCCAATTGGGCCTGGGGGGCGAGGAGGGAATGGTCCTGGGGGTGGAGGGCCCTGTTGAGGAGGTGGGGGACCAGGGGGAGGGCCGTAACCTGGAGGAGGAGGACCTGGGGGGAGGGGTCCCATTGGAGGCTGACCGAACTGACCAGGGAAGAGAACAGGGGGAGGAGGCCTGTCGCCACGATTTGGAGGACCAGCGAGAGGAGGGGGGAGACCCTGGCCAGGAGGTGGAGGTCCTGGAGGGCCAGGGGGACCAGGTGGACCGGGAGGGGGACGTGGGGGACCCTGCATCCCACCTAAAAAGTAAACACAAGGGACAAAACAGAAGCGTAAGAGACAAAGTTAAATCCAGTGAACTCTTCATCTACATCTTCATGTCTAGGTTACAGCAGGTAGAGCTCTTCCCAACGTTTTGAGTATGACGGTGAAATCACAAAGACTGGTTTAAAACATAAAACACATACTGGCTTGGCCATTTTTAAACAGCCAAGCTCTGATTTTAATATCCAGCAGGAGCCTGTGTTTTCCATGTTTTCCTTCAAATATAGATGCCCTGTAGGTACTTGAGAAAGTTCAAAGCAGGGACAATGACACAGACAGATAAGGAAGAGCAAGCCATGGCTACAGGGAACAACAAATGTCATAGACCACAAAATAATGCTGCAAAAGAAATCAGAAGGCAACAGAACAGATGATGAGACAAATGTTTCAACCAGAAGCCCTGCATTTAATTTCCTCAACACTCAATTGAAACGTTGCACTGCCAGAGTGAGCCCCAAGAGGTCAGCATGGCAAGACAGTGTATATACTGCAATTAGCGGATAGATTATTGAAAGCAAGGGCCACTTAAGAGATCTTATTTGAGGCATGTGAGTACTACATGGCTTTGTCAGTTGACACATTTTTGTTTTGTTTCAAGACTCCCACGCATCTGCGTGAAAGAATTTTATAGAAACTAAAAGGGATTAAAATGCTGTGTGTAACAGGGTAACGTCGTTAAAGACGATCGTTTCTCAATTCACTACAGGGGGTACTAAAGTACTCTATGTATTGTCCCCTAGGTTCAATATAAGTGTTATAAGTGTTATATATTGGAAAGTTTCGTTTGCTTTAGGCAGTGTGAATGTGGATGAGTTGTCAGGATGGTTTAAAACCATTTTGTGTAACAGTGAATCTAAACTGACCTCAAAAGAACAAACATCTTGTTCGAGTGCCTCTAAAATGTTTTGGTGTGAACACATCAAAATACTTACTCTGGCCTCATTTAGGGCCAACAGTATTTGATGGAAACTGTCTATTAAAAAGGGATTTAGAGAGTTCGGTGAGAAACTCAGCTCAGGACAGTTTCAATGGCACATCTCCTACCAATAAACAGCTGAGGGTTAGGATAAAAAAGGTGATCGATCAAATCAATCAGATCAATCGAGGTGTTTCACCTCTGCCACGCCAGCTCCCGTTCCTGCCCCCCGGCGGGAAGGGATTGAAACTCATATCCATCAGAGGGCCATCTTGGTGCCTAATCAGATCTGGTCTCATCCCCGAGCCTAATGGGGAAGAAAGCAAACCAATCACAACTCTTCCCTTATAAATGTCCCTCTACTAACTGAAGGCCTGTCACAGCCCAGCAGCACGGGGCACCAGCCACTAAGCGAAAGAAGAGATGTGAAAAGGGTGGGATGAAGGGGAAAAGACGCAAAAATGGGAGGAAAAAAAAAGAGAAAAAGCTGGCAACTCCCATTCTCTCCCACTACAAGTGTAAGGAGGCGAATACAAGATTTTTTGCGAGGAGTTTCAGGTTGGTCTTGCCAAATAAAAGCTTTGAGCAAAATGCTTGTCAAGGAATGGTGTCGGAAATTTCAGTGAGCAGAAAAATGCAGCCAGGGAAGGATTATTTGTTCAACTGGAGGTGAAGGAGGAGGGGGGCAAAGAAAGAACAAACCAGATGGGGAGGGAAACATGCAAAGACATATCCCCTGCCAGGAGAGATTGACTGGGTGAAAGCTCCCTCACAAGAAACACACTACAACTGACTAGCCTTGGTTCCATGCGGGGTGTGAGTAGTAGCATAGCCTGGACGGTGCTAACAAAGCAGCACTGCCAGACAGAAAGCAGAAGTATAATTAATCTCACTACGTTTTTTTTAGGCATTTGTCACACTATGATGATTACTTCGATCTATTGCTCTGTTAGATTATATTAAAGAAAAAATATCACCACATGAATGACAAGAGCCTGAAAACATGAAACTCAAAATATAATTGTATCTTTAACGAGTCTAAATCAGGAATCCAGATACATACACCTCCACAGGAGATAGAGCATGACCGCCGCCAGCACTGATTCCCATTAAACTTATTCATACACGTCACACATACTGCAGTGATACAACAGCGTGATTGATGACGTGTACATGTATCTTCAATGAATTCCCTTCTACTGCTGAGACTGGAAAATAATTTTATCAGTTTCAGTGACCAAAATAGACACTCTCACTCTTGCAGCAGTGACTGTTACTGCCATAAACTCACCTTGTTTGGCACAAGATTAATGTCACATTCAACAAGGTCCGATAACTCCTATGACTCAATGATTGCTGAAATGTCTAAATTAGGAGCTGGTGATTAATGGCAAATGTCAGTGGTTGAATTAACCTGCCAATGTTCTAATAACAAGAGGCTAAATCTGCTTGATATTCATTAAATGTGCATAGTTTTGAATTAGACCAGCTATCGCATAAACTCTTGTTACTTTAATTTACAAACTAACTATTCTATTCCTGAGTGTCCCCATCACACTGGCACAAATACTTGTTACCAGACTAACCAGGGAAGTGTGGTGGTGGCCCTCCAGGCCCAACGGGGCCAGGGAAGCGGTCTCCTCCGGGGCCAGGTGGTCCAGGGAACCTGCCTCTGCCTCGACCCATGGGGAAACCTCCACGAGGACCAGCACCAGGGGGACCGGCTTTACCTTCCCCAGACATCTGGCCTGACTGGGTACCTGTGATACGACGAGACGCAATACGTGTGATAATGTGTGTATCCTTGTACCAAATGTGTGCATGTGAGTGTACATGAAGTCCATTTATATATCTGTATTTATATATCTATATATTTACCTTCCCCAGACATCTGGCCTGACTGGGAACCTGTGATACGACGAGACGCAATATGTGTGATAATGTGTGTATACTTGTAAATGTGTGCATGTGAGTGTACATGAAGTCCATTTATATATCTGAATTTATACATCTATATATTTTCAGGGCCTCTTTAAACCCGCATAGTGACAAGCGTGCGAGTTGCTTGCAAGGATGAGTAAACTCTGACAAGTGTGCATCGTACCTTGACTGTTTCCTTCTCTGTAAGTCGCTTTGGATAAAAGCGTCTGCTAAATGACCAAATGTAAGTGTGTGCACGTGCCATACTTACTTTTGCGTGACTGCATCTCAAACTGACTCAGGGACTGTTTGTTGCACGGTGTGACGATGGGATTCTGACCATGAAGCTCCCTCTTTGACAACAGCTCCATTAACTTCCTGGATGATGCCTCTGAGCCCACGCACACCAGCGCAAACCTGTCACATGAATGCAGAGGGTGTACATAATCAGATTTGTGCAAATTAATGATTCAATGCAAGAATATGGTGGCGGTGCCTCCTTTTTGTGACCAGTGTCGTTCCCTGCTGATCTGGTGGATCAAGGATTTAACACTTAAAATGGAAAAAAAAAGAAAACACTACGCTCATATGCATTTCCACCAGTATAAATAACTTGAAAGCATTATTACCAGATATGCATAAACTGCCTCATCCAACATGGGATTGCATTCACTATCACAAGAAGTAATTATAAGCCGTAGCAGCCTGTGATTTAGTCCAACTGCGTCACACAGAGAATTAAGATCTCACCCTTTCGACTGGCCGTTGGCTCTGTTTTCAAAGAACTTGATCTCCAGCACATCTGTGATGCCTATCGACCGGATGGCTTCTGTCAGGTCCTCATCTGTCGTCCACTGCATGAAAGACGACAGCATTGTCATACATTTGCATTGGAATATTCCCTTTGATAGTTGTGTAATGTTTCACAAGTTGCAGATGAATGTGTCTCCATTAGACACGAGAATGCCGCGTTTACATAATGCCTGTACTAGAACATTTTTTCCTCCACATTAGATTGCAGTCAGAACTCTGATACCCACCCATGTGAGGTTTCCTATGTACAAGGCGATCCTTTTGCCTGTGTAAGTGTACACCACGTTGGGCGGGGCGCTCTTCCCTCCCTCTGTGCCACCTGGTGCAGGCAGTGCGTCCAGGTAATCACGGTCTTCTGGAGCGTCACCATTGTTGGCCGATGGGGATATTACATCGTCATACAGGTCAATCTGCTCGTGAACTGGGTAGTCGGCTTCCTGTTAAGTACAACAGCGTCAGTTCAGTTAAACTTGTCTAATACCCATCTCATCCATTAGTGTGACATTCAAAACATTCACTGTCAGAATATATACAGTTGTCCCTCACTATAACGCGGTTCACCTTTGGTGGTCTCGCAGATTTTTTGTCTAATTTTGCATGCTGTTTTTACAGCGTACTGTACAGTATGAACGCACATTGTGTTCTGCATCCTGATTAGCTAAGAGAGTACTGTACAAAATGCGTTGTATGTTCTGCACTCGGAAAAAAACACCTGCACCAAGGCCTTCAGAAGAAAAAGCCGTTACAGCGGAGCGGCACCAGGACAAAGAGGCACCGTCAGAAGAACTGTGAAATACGGTTTCATTTACTAATACAGTATTGTACTTATTTTTTGTTAAATCTGCGAAGGTTTGAACTTTGAGAGTGTTTAAATAAGAGAGAAATGTGAGAAAATGTTAATGCCTGTCTGAGAAAAGTGTATAAAAGTGTGTGGTTAGGGGTTTTACGGCCTTAAAACACGTATAATAATAGTAAAAAAATAAAGCTGATTACTTCGCGGATTTCGTCTATTGCGGGTTATTTTTAGAACGTATCCCCCGCGATAAACGAGGGACCACTGTACAGCCAGAATACATTGGATCAGCATTACCATCAAGTGTCCTGTGATCACAGCTGTTATGGTTTACTGTGATATAAATACAATTTAACTGAATAACTGAGGCGGTAGGAAATCCTGATGATTGATCTAATACGCAATAAATGTCCACAACTTGAGGAAAAGTGATTATTTTCATTTATCGACAATCATCAACTAGATCTCTTGCCTCACTCACTTCAATAAGGTCAGCAGCGTGCAAACTCTTGATGCTGACTGTGCACAGATCAGACATAAAGGCGAGCATTGTTTCGCACTTACATACATCAAGTACTCAAGTCGCACTCGTTTAAGATTGTATTCTTACATTACCTTAAATGCATTAGAGCCGGTGAGACTCTTATGTGCCGCCCAGCTGTTTAACAGGCTTGTTTAAAAATACTTTTAATCTGATTATCTTAAAAAAACACAAAGATTTCTTCCTGAGTGAACACACCTCAGCACTGTGTGCATTTAACCAGACACAATGCAGACAATTGATTGACTTGACATGCAACAGAGCAAGATACTGAGGACTACCACTGACTGAATGCACATAACCCAACTTAAAATAATCTAAGTGATGCTTTTGTTACACTTCTTTACTTTAGACATTACAACATGAGTCCACAGTTTATCTTGTTGACCCTCTGGTTGAATTATTCACGCAGAAGAAGCTCGTGCTGTGCAAGCACGAGAGGCTGAAAGCATCTCACACCATGGGAGCTCGAGCTGTTTAACCTTTCTTAATTATCTACAAATAATAAATATTTGCTTTTCTGTGTTGAGTTTTAAAGAGGAAAAAAAAGGGGCGTGTGCGTCAAGAGAAAACATTACATCTAAACATTACACGAAGCTAACAGCCAACGACAAAACAATAAACACATTTTAAAAACGAGTTCATACACATGACGTCTCATAGCTACGGCGTTTAAACGCAAGGTTCGCTTACATTAACAGAGAGCACATGATTTAGAAATTCAAACTAATATAATTATTTTAAGAGGAGCTAAAGCGAGCTAGCTCACGCAGTCTTGTTTGGCTCGCTAGCCCGCCACAGGAGGAGGCTCCTGTCGAGGCCTAAAATGAAACGCTACTATCGTTTCCACCAAAGAAATAAACTCATTTTGCACGTTGCACGTCGACTATTACACGCAGCATGCGTTATATTAAATGTAGACCACACCGCAGATGCGACATTTCGAGGCGGTAATTGTTGCTGAGGCTTGCAGCATGGTGAAAGGAGGAGGGAGGGCCCGGGAAGCTCGTCTGACCAGCCCCAATGCGCCACTCTCCGACCACAATAACAACCAGCTGTGTACCAAATATACAGAAAGCAGGCGCGTTTTGGTCGAAGTGTGCTGAAAGCGGGGTTAATACCTGGCTAAATTCCTCCTCTACGTCGGCGTAGATGTCGATGTGATCCACACCGTCCGCCATTTTCCTCTGACCCGTCTCTCTCCGCCCGGCGGTGCAGAGCAAAAAAAAAAGTGAGCCACAAACAATGAGAGCAGGGAGGGAAAGCGAGCGCCCCCACCGGCCTGCGTCACTAATTACAACACCTGCTGCAGACAGCCAGGGCCGCCGCCAGGAAAATTTGGGCCCCCATGACAAAAACATCAAATTGGCCCCCCCCTATATGCAAGGCAAGGCAAGTTTATTTGTATAGCACAATTCGTACACAAGGCAATTCATAGTGCTTTACAGAGGCAAGGAAAAACATTTGACATTAAGACAAGCAATAGCAATAGAAATAAAAAAATAAAAAGAGAAAAACATTTAATTAAAAACATCAGAATGTCATTTAAAATCATTAAAATAGCAATTTTGAAAACAACTTAAAACATTAAACGAATCACTGGATTATGATTAAAAATTCTTTAAAAGTTCTTTAAAAGAGCTCAGCCATAAGCACGTGAAAATAGAAACGTTTTTAACCTGGATTTAAAAGTGCTAAGAGTTGGGGCTGATTTCAGTCCTGCTGGTAGTTTGTTCCAGTTGTGAGCAGCATAACTGCTAAATGCTGCTTTACCGTGTCTGGTTTGAACTCTGTGCTCCACTATCTGACCTGAGTCAGTAGATCTCAGAGCCCTACTGGGTCTATATTCAACTAACTATGGAGCTGTTGTTACCACATCTCTAGGGCCTAACTATCCCATCAAAAGATTTACATAACTCTAATTAAAGGCTTGCAACTGTTTTGCGTCTTGTAGTTCAATACTAGTACTAGCACAATATTTACAGCTGGTGATTTGTACATGCATGCAAGTCTGTTTCTGTGGAACAAAACTCTCCCCCCTTTCTCTCTCTCTCTCTCTCTCCCTCTCTCTCTCTCTTACCATCTGTAAACATTCATGTCTCATTAATGCATGTTACTAACTAAACTTCCCCATCGTCCAGCAGGTTCTCGTGGATCATGGCTGCTGCTGTGATCCTGCACGACGTCCACTACACATATTATTACTGTCATTATTGCTACCATATCAGCTACTGTAATCATTTTATCATTCATTGTGATTCATTGTCATTTTATCAGTCATTGCAATATGTTTGTGTTGATTTGTTCTGTACACATTTGTTCTGTGTCTGTCCTGGGAGAGGGATCCCTTCTCTGTGGCTCTTCCTGAGGTTTCTTCCACATCTTTTCCCTGTTAAAGGTTTTTTGTGGGCAAGTTTTTCCTCACTCGAACCGAGGGTCTAAGGGCAGAGGGTGTCACTCCCTGTACAGATTGTAAAGCCCTCAGAGGCAAATGTACTTTGTGACTTTGGGCTATACAAATAAAATTTGATTTGATTTGATTTGAAGTCTGCATACAGTATGTAGTGCAGCTCACTATTTGATGCAAGATTAAAAGCCCCCATAAAAATGTGCTAAAGGCCATTTTTCTTTACAGTATCAATGTATTTTTATTGTACAATTTCATAATGGAAAATTCTCTTAACATTAATGAACGATAAAAAAAAAAAAGTGAACAAACTTAAAAGATATATAAAACTTTCAATCATAATAAATTAACATCATCCTCTCAAAACAATGAACATTTTTAACTTAGCTGCACATGTCAACAATATTTTTTGGGGCCCCTGTCAGTTGTGGGCCCTTGGAATTGTCCTAACTTTTCCCCCCTATACGGCGCCACTGCAGACAGCAACCAGCCAACATAACCAAGCACTAATGTGAGAAACATATACTTAATCTTATACTTAAACTAATATTAATACAAAATGTCATATATAACAGTAAAATATTTGACATGGACCATTGCAACGCATCTTTACTTATGAAATGTTAAGTAAAATTTGAGCAGAATACCTACACTCTTTTACTGTAGTGGAACATGTTCAGTGTGGTATTTTACTGTGGCTAATTTACTGTAAGTGAAAGATCTGAATACTTCTTCCACCACTGTTATCGTAGAAATATAACTTAATGTTATATAACTATATATATAACTTAGTTAGTGAGTAAAATAATATATACATATATATACACACTCTGCATCATATACTTCTGAATGTTGCAGTGAGGCACTTGTGTCAGTCTTTCCAGAATGCCACTTGTGTCACCTGTTACCAATGAATCTGTTTACCTGATCAACTTTCTCAGTCTTTTGTTGCCGTTGTCACCACTTTTTTGGAACATGTTGCAGGCATCAAATTCAGAATGAGTGTATATTTACAAAAAAACAATACAGTATATGAGTTTAAACCATAAACATCTTGTGTTTGTACTGTATAAAATTAGATATATCTCAAACAGGATTTGCAGATCAGTTTGTTTGCATTTACACAGCATCCCAACTTTTTTCTAATACAGTTGAAACAGTTAAACCGTGATTTTGTAGGAAGATTTCTTTCGTCACTCCTAAATGTAGCTGAAAAAGGTATAGGCCATCTGGCAGAAATGAGGACCTCCGAAGAGAATGACCTCAGTTCAGAACCCAGGTCAATTCTACCCAGCACACAAGTTAGCAACATTAGTTGCTTTTATCACTCGCAGAAAAACATACCAACAATTACCTATTGGCAAAATATAAAAAAATCTTGTTTACATTTGTAATTGTATGTCTTCTGCTCCCCCCAGGTGTCCTGGCAGCTTCTAGTCCAGTGTTGGCATCTGCTTTGTCTTCTGTTTGTTCCCTGGAGGAACTGCAGGCTCCATGTCGGTCTG
The DNA here is from genome assembly GCF_000972845.2 of Larimichthys crocea. Taxonomy (NCBI): domain Eukaryota; kingdom Metazoa; phylum Chordata; class Actinopteri; family Sciaenidae; genus Larimichthys; species Larimichthys crocea. The sequence continues at coordinate 9,383,581 of NC_040030.1, read as the reverse complement.
ACTCTGCTCTGGTGCTTCTTTTGAACCACATTTACACAGAATACACTCATAGCCACCAACAGGATTATAATCTGCTCACTGCTGGCTGCCACTTGTAGATGGATGAACAGCGGGAGGCTCCGAGGTCTGATGCAAATGCCCCCCCTTGGAGCTGTGAATCAGCCATACAAAGTGAATCAGCCATACAAAGACATTAACAATACTTAAAGCAATACTGTGAACGCTATTAGGGAGTATCTGTCACCATCAGACACTTGCAGTGTAAATTTACTGGAGAGAGGGGATCAATATTGTTATGACATTGATACATGTAGAAGTAATAGTCCTGATAAAATGTGAGTAGAAAAGATGAAAGCCCTTTAAGCAAGTACCAGTTGTAGTGTGTCCAAAAGCACTGGAAGTTGTGCAAAGTACCAAAGGATTTGGTTCAAAATCTCCATTGCACCACACAGGTGCATGGGGTGGACGAAAAGGTGCAAAAGAATCAGTTTCATTCAGCTGGCACTGTAAAACAAAGAGTTAACAGATGAGTACAAAGGAGGAGCTAGTGAGGACAGTTGAGAGCAGGAGATGCAGTAAATGTGTTATACAGTGAAAAGCAAGCAAGGACAATGATACAGAAAAGATGAAGTTAAGATCCATCACGCTCCCATTCTTCATTTCTTGAACTCCCATGTTAAAAGGTCCAGTGTGTAGAATTTATTGGCATCCAGTGGTGTAGTCACTGCATTGCAATCTCCTAACACCACCCTCGCCCTTACTAGTGTAAAAGAAGAAACCACGCTTGAAAGGCTGAGTCTAAAAAACACACCACATGCAAATGCATGAATTGCAACATTGTTGCAAAGTACGACAAGACCACTTGATGATTCACACCCTGGAGCTTTGTATTCCCAATGAAAGTGTCTGCTTAAACTTAAAACACTTACAACAGTCAAAATATCAGTGATAAAATTATGATTAAAAATCATCATTCTACTGGTTTTGGGAGTATTGTCAAATATTTTGGTGCTGTTTGATCAAAGACTGAGCAAAATAGAAAATGTTGTGCACACACTTCAAATAACAGTGATACACTGAATATCACTGTTTGACATGTCTAATCACATCTAAAATATATGTATATGTGATATTTAGTGTCCAAAGAATGTCTCTGTCAGTTTATTATTCAGTTCAATACTTGTGGAGATAGATGTTAAATGATTTAACATATTTAAAAAAAAATACTGAGTGACTTCTGAAATGACCACAGACTGCAGCAAGGCAAACCTTTGTCACAATTCAGTGAATAATGAATAGATATGGTGAATAAAAAATTCACTCCGTAGGATGTGCAGCAGATTTATTTTGATTTTCTGAAGTTTGAAATGTGTGGAAAGGGATTTGTTTCAATAAGTCACACCCTCTTTAATCAATCAAAATGTTATGCAGCAACTGAGTCATGACCTTAGATCATGCAAACTGAATTTTCATACACATCCATGCAGCTGATTATGACTTTGCATTTGTGGTGCCCCCTAGTAGCACCCGAACACGAGTTTGGTTTCTACTACTTGAGCCAGTTTTGATTTATGAGTGTTTATGTAAACTGAACTTAAAGATGCAGGTTTGAGAACCTATAATTTTTTAAAACCTTGTGGAACATCAAAAATTCACAAAAGTAACTTTTTTGGTCCTGATATATGATGTAACCAACTTGATGCTGACTGTTCAAATGTTGAAGCAGGAGTAGCAACAAACAGATTTGGACAAAATTCAAAATTTATCCAGGTGAAAACGTTTGTACAGATACATTTGTCTGGACCAACAGTATCCAGGAAAAAAGGTGTGAGGTGAAAAAAGAATTTGGTGTCTGAGAACGATGGTCTTATTGTTGTTGTTATAGCACCACCATCTGGGCAACTGGAACAATTTCCAACCTATCCGCTGAGTTTAGGAACTGTAGCTGTTACAGATTCTGATTTCCATTCCATTTTTAAAATCATTTTTATTACATTTTTATATTCATATGAATTTTATTGAACTCCATTGCAGTTACTTTCTTGGCACTGAGCCACCACCCTTTGAGATTTGCAAAAGATTCAGAGAAACTAACACTGCAAACAACCTTAATTGTAAAATATGATTTCTAGCAGCAACACTGATGTTACACGTTTACTATACTGTACAGTATATTGCTGTAGCCCTTCTCTCCACTCTCTCATTGAATCTTTAAAGTTTGTAGATGATGCATTCAGGATGATGAAGTTCAACGTGTGCATGCTTGCAGCTGCATATATAATATGCATGTTCCTCAATATTCAGTTCAATGATCAGGAAAATTAGACATTTTTCCTCCTGGATTTTCTTGTTGCATCATGTCACTCATAATACTCTCTTTATCGGCGCACGTCATAGCCACCACCTGAATCTCTTTTGTCCCTTTTCATTTTGAGATGCAAGGCGGTGTATGAGAAAGTAACTAATGGAAAAGTATCCATGGCAACAACAGCCCATTAACTTGCTTCCTTTGCAGTTTTCAGGTCAGATGTATATAATCAATAAATGCTCAAAAACCACATCAAAGGTCCGTCATTAGAGACTAAGTTTGTGGTTGTCATGAGCAAAATGTACATAATTAGGTACGTTTCGAAAAAAAAAATCCACTTGAGGTGTCCAGTGTCCAAACACGTATTGATTCATTACAATCTCCTCCTTTATATGAGAATAGGTGAAACATCAAAGTTGTCTGTCATCAGGAAACAAGTGCCGAGAAGGAGAGACAGGTGATGAAGAGCGAGGCAGAGAGAGATATAACAGAAGCTCCTCCACAGTCATTGGCGTTCTCCTACAGGGACAAAACAGAAAGAGATTTCACCTTGTGTTTCTACCACAACTGATGATTGATAAAAAAAAGGTACGCTTCAGTTGGAAAATACTATTTGCCGCAGGGCATAGGTTTTATAATGCAGGTTATTCATGGGCGAACCAATGAGAAACTGACCTGGGGGTGGTAGGCATGGCAGGACTCTGGGCGCCGGCGAATCTTCTGGGACCTCATCCTGTCACACTTCACTGAGGCATTATGTACAACGGGGTCAAGGAGCAGCAACAGGAACAGGAGAAGCTTCTCTTGAAGTCTCATTTAAATTTTAATATACAAAAGCTTTGAACTGCAAAATGACATTTTTCACAAATGCACCATAGCAAACACACACTGGGCCTCAGAGTTTGAGTGAGTGGGGCGAGCATGGCGCTTAATCAAAACACAATTATAGTGTTCGCAGGTGGGAAGCTGGTAAGACAGCTTATCTTTGCTGCAACATTAGCAACTCTGGCTTGTTGATCTTACACTCTGGGGAGCAAGAGAGGCAGTTTGCATACATAGAAAGTCAAAAAAGGCAGTAAACTGATTCAGCAAACTGAAGTACATTTTGGTCACTGCGGGTTGATAATCATATTGTTTTTTAAAAGGAAATGTGAGGTGCAGCTCGGTGCTATCTTTTTCTCTACTAACATGCCAAAGAGTTATGCACTACCAAATCTAAAAGAGCGTGGTCCTGCTCAGCAGCTCCCAGTGAATCAGCAGTCTGAGTGAATATTAAAGGAGCGTGGTGCTGCGATTAATTAAAAACAAGTACACCCTTACAATATATAATTTAGTATGTGTGCTAAGGTGAGATAATTTCTTGAGATGAATCAGCAAACCCCATGAATACCAAAACATCAAAGGATATATTTGACTTCCTTGGGCTGCATGGTGATGGGTGGGTATTGTCTGGAGCAGTCACAGTCTGCTTGCACCACCAGCATCAACAGGTTGCTCTCTGGTATCTGTTGCACCACAAACATCCTGACACAAACAAACACATGCACATGAAAAAATGAAAACCTCTCAATTAACATTTTGTCCAGTAGAGGACACCAAGCCAAGACAGCAAGACAGATTCAGGGTCCACGATGACTGTTGCATTGATAACAAATAAAAACAGTAAATATTGTTACTTACAAATAAAGAGAGATAAATGACAGCATCACATCAATATCAACTGAAAGCTGGCCTGAATAGGTAGGTCTTTATTTGACTTTTAAATATGGCAGGAGAGCTTGCATATCTAATATAACAAGGTACAGATATTGTACCTCTTTTGGCCTCATGAGGGCGTTCACACTCAACCCACGGTCACAAACCTGCTGAAATAATACAGAAACCACAACACCACAGCTCTCCCCTTCTCGTTTAAACAAACACATGCTGTGATCTGTCCCTCTCTCTCTCCTCTTCCCCCTCCTCTCGCCTCCGACTGTTTTTCCATCTCTGTCCTGTCTCCCACTCTCTCCCCTGTGTCTCCATATTTTCATTTACTTCTCTTAATACCCTTGCTCAGATTTCCAGTCTCTCTCTCTCTCACACACTCTACACATGCTTCTCGGTCTTCTTTCAGTAACCTTGTGTACCCCCGATCTAATTCAGTTCCTTTCTACTTGTTTCCCTCTTCCTGATACTCTTGTATAAACACACACTGCTCTCAGTATGCAGAGCAGAGCAAAGCCGTAGAAAATGGATTTTGGAAGGACAATTTAATATGACTGGTCTCGGGCTTAGAGAGGACTGCACTGCAGATTTGTGTGTGCGTGAGTGTGTGCTTACTTTTGGCAGCGTCCACACTTAATAATGCTGTTGGTCTCTTTGACTGACGGCTCGTAGACGAAGCTGGGGTACTCAGTGTCACACGGCTGCAGGATGTCCCCTTTCTTCTTATGAGCCGAGGCTAACGGAGAAATAGATATGGGTCATGTCTTCAGGTTGGGAATTAGAATAAGTTTGCTGGTGACTGACAGGATAAGTGTGTGTGACAGGAGAACTATTTAAAAGCTTCACACGTCAGCCATTTTTTGCTCTTTCTACCATGACTCTGTACTCCAAGCAAAATTGAATTTTGTGTCTGTGTAGAGGTAAAATGATGGCTTTGAAAGCAGAACAGAAGAGCCATAATGGCTTGTTGAATTTCACATTTGGATTGGGGCTATGCTTTCTGTCTGACCTCTGCAGAATTACATTAGTTTCAGTATGCCTATGCCTAGTTCTTGTTTTGAAGAACAAGCCAGTTACCCCCGTTCCCACTGAAAACTACTTACATAACACACACACCGAATTTTAATTTTGTTTGAAGTAGTACAAACACTACACCGCACGAAACACGGCTTAGAAAAAAATGGCACTGATCTTCCTCAAAAACACTACAAGACAGATACTCACACACGGTGAAAGATGTCTTGGCTGAATGGATGATGATGTGACAGTAGGAGGAAGAGTGGATGATTGACAGGTGGCACAATGAGGAGGGTGAATGTGCGATCGATGGAGAGACAGAGGCAGATGAGAGGTGAGAGGGTCACAGGAAGCAATGTTGTTATTCCACAATGGCGTCTCGACTGGTGATCAATGTAGCACACAGCTCACAGTTTTAAGTGGTATTGAACTACTGTAACATGTTTGCGGTGACTGGTAGCGACATGATGAAAGCGTAATGAGTTTTCTTTTGAGTGAGTGAAGGGTTGATGGTGAGTATTCTTAGCCCAGACTTCCTACATTAATGTCAATAATGTGCATGATTTATATGCATGGTTTATAAGGCAAACATTGCAGTAATCTAGATCAGCTCTGAAGGTTACAAAGATTTATGAGTCATACACTTCAAAGCACACATTGAAGGACATCTGTCTTCTTGCTTAGATGTATACAGTTTGACCTTTTAGAGCTCACCATCAGCGAAATGCTCCGTGTGCCAGAAGCCACAGATATTAAACTCCAGGAGGAACCTTGTGAAGAAGAGAGAGAGAGAGGAAGAGCGTGGACAGAGAGAGGGAGTCAATTAGGCGGCCAAAGCAGATTGCAGGCAGATTGCTACAGGTTTCAAAAACTGGGCCAGGACCCAAGGTTGTGTCATGGGAATATTAAAATAGGTCCTAAAGTTATTCAGCAGTAACTGGTAGCTGTTTTTTTAAACTGGATAACCAGACTGTTCTTTTGAATGAAGCTGCGGGATGCACCATGCCGCTTCAGCCTTACCGAATCCCTACAGTAAAAACTAAAGCTGTTAAAGCTTCCCATTATCCAGTTTGGGCTGATAACATTCAGGGAATCATTCAACGTTTTGGGAAATATTCTTATTGGTTTTCTTATGAATATAAAGCTACAGACAGTTAGCTTAGTTTAGTATAAAGAGAGGAAACAGCTCCATTCAGCCAGGCTCTATTCAGAAAAGGTCAGAAAATACGCCTACTCGCATCTCTAAACCTCGCTAATTAAAATGTTATTATGCCTCGTTTATTTAATCCATAAAAAGTGTAAAAACTGTAAAATAGGTGTTGCGATTTCATGAGTGAGTCATGTTGTCACTGAGAGAGATAGTTACTGACCCCTGTCAAGAAATAGTCCTGCATATAACGTCTTAAAAACCTTTTTGGAATTATAGCTGAGTGAAATTTAGTTTGTTTTAGCTTTGTTAGTTCGAGACAGAGCCAGGATAGTTGTTTCCCTGCATTTGCAATCTTTGTGCTACACTGGCTGACTGAAGCTTCATATTTACCATACAGAAATGAGAGTGGTATTGATCTTATCGAACTCTCAGCAAGAAAGCCAACAAACACAGTTCGCCAAAATGTCGAACTATAATGGTCTTTTGTTGTCAATCAAAAGAAAAACTTTCCACTGCTTTTACATACACACACACACAAAAAGTTAATTTATTGAATGGTGATATATAATAGTAAATTCTGGTTTCCCGTAGCAACACTTACAGTAGGAAGTTGGAGAGGAACCACTTGAGGGCTGAAGCCAAACCATAGAACGGCTGAAAAATTAGACAGATAAATTATAGTTACTGCAGAATTGATTTTTTTGTGTTGTTGTTGTTGTTCATAATATTGAATCCAGAGTGAACATAGTGTACATACACTTAGAAGAGGACGGGCGCTGCTGACTGAGTGCGAGTTCATCTTACACATGGCCTGGTAGTCGAACAAGGACACCCTGAGGAAACACACGCACACACAAAAGCACATGGTCTTGCTCTTCAGGAAGTATTTCACCGGCTTACATCGATTCCTTGACCCCCTGGAGACTATTACACACAGCGTTGTGGAGCTGAGCTTAACCTTTGAAAACCATCAAAACTCTGATCCCTAACTTAACTTAACAAAAGAAATAAATCTGAGAGAAAATCATCTCAGTGGTGGATTTATTTTCCTTTTTAAACAGTAGACCCAGCAAGTGTTCTGACATAGTCTTGTTGTATTATATTGTGCATACTGGGTCCTTATGCAGGTTGAAGCACAAGGACAAATAAATACACACATAAACTTGCAGATACATGCACGTACACTGTACAAACATAAACACACACACACAGCCACTGAAGTTCATGCATGCTCAAAACCAGTTATGTAATATGCTGTGTCAAATGAAGCATGACGAAATCTTTTAGCCGTTTAAAAATAGCGCATCACTCATGAGATTTCAAACATAAAAGACGCAGAAAAATCCAGAGCATTCAAAGAGGGTCAAAGGGGAGCAAAGAGGAAAAGCAGGGATATCTATACCACCAACGGGCAAATTAGTTAGACTCTGCACGTAGAGAGTACAACGCAGGAAAGACACTCGCAATAGCAATAAGAACAAAGCTTTTAAGTCTCTGTAATGACAGTAAAGCATGCCCTCTAGGCTATGGGTTTCTATTGCATACTAATGCTTGGCTTAGGTGTATAAGAATCAAAAAGTAAACAGAACACCTTTGCAAGCCGACCTCCTGGATAAGACAAGACTCAATAGCAACCACCTCTGTTTGTGACACAGCATGTGTAATCAAATTCATGAGCCAGATATAAATGCATGGCGTTATGAGCTTGAGACACCGGGATGCATAATATGGCGCTTGAAATTGCAACGTGGGGGCACCGAGTTTACATGCACATTGTCCTGTCAACCAGTCAGGCAACGACAACCAGACATTACCTTTTGAACATGCCCATTCTGATTAGTGTGGTCATCACTGATCCATCAATCTCGCCATAGAATCTTCCGGCCTATCAGAAAAGAGCAAAATGAAAGTGTCAAACGATCTGTGTGGTTAAACATGTTACATTCATATCATGATAAACTGCCAGAGGGAAAATCAAAGCCCAGTTTATTCCTTTTCACTTTCACCTCAGTGTGACCTGTATGATTAATTATGCATTGACTATGTTACGTATTCTGTGTAGTATCTTATCATATATGATGTTGTTATAGTGCATCCAGCACATGCACACAGGTACACCTATAAACCTTACTTATTAACACATCATATCTCTTCTGATTTATCCTTGGAACTCAGAACTTTATCAGTTTGGTTCAGTGCTGTTTGTTACTCCAGAACTGTATGTGGATGTTTAAACAACTCAATAAAAAGAGACAATAGCACAAAAACTCACTATCACTGTTAAACAGCAAATATACAGAGTGCATCGTTTCTTTGCTGCTCATGTTTGGTTGTGTTGTATAATTGTAAGCTGGGAATTGTTGTCTCTTGTCCTCTGTAGTGCTGTGCTGCTAAGACAGTTGCTGTGATACATGAGCACTGACTCATTTTACTGCACACAATTATTGTTGATAGTAACTGTGGGGAAAGGCTGAAATTTAAAAAAATGTTAATTTGTGAAAATATTCCATCTTGTCACTGCTGTTAGGTAAAAAAAAAAACATACAAATGTTTATAAAAGGTCATTCTAAACATTAACAACCAAGAAAGCTTATTTAAGTCAATGGAAAATAGAATTTAATTTATAATTTATGCTGTTGTTGTTGCCCTAATTATACGTGATAAAGATGATTATGATGTGATGATGAGGAATTTTAGACCTGTTCAGAGAACTGATAAAGCGTTCCTCAGGAACCTCTGCTGTCCCATGACCTTAGAGGGACTGGAGGTGTCGCTAGTGGAAAGTTCAATGACAATTTCTGAATTTACATCACGCCTGCAAGAACTTATGAAGCATGAATTGAGAGTCAATTCCTATAATATAAGCCAGTTTAGTTTATAATTAGTTTGCCCTGATTGAGCCTACGCTAATCTCACATCCCCATTTCAGAGAACATATCTGGTCTCCATTAAGTGGAACTCAGGACTTGTAAAATTGAAGAAATAATCATGCATTACAACCTTTCGGTTCTTCACAGTTGCATTTGTTCATTCATTGGTAGTTTAGTAGTTAATAAACTGTCACTTTACATGAATCAAATATTCTGCAGTAACCTTCAGATCAAGACTAAATGAATGAACTGGCTGATGAATCATATCACCCTTTTCAAGGGGGGTTCCCCCGAGGTGAATTTAATGTGAGTTAAACTTATTTAATGTGAACATGGGTTTCTTCTGATAGCAGGAAGTGGGTGTAAACTTAAATGCCTTTTAAGCCATGAAGCCATGTGTCGGTTGAACACAGTGTCCTGGCCAAAGACAGGATGTCTGCACTGTTGGTTAACAGTGGTTCACAGAATGAGAGTGATTGTGAGAGCTATAAATCTATTTTTAAATAACAGGCACACAATAATTTCTTGTTAGGTAATGAATGAATCGACAAGGGTAATAGCTCTAGACTAGAAAGTCTAGAAAGCAAATTTCTTTCTGTCGGTGTGTGTGTGTGTGTGTGTGTGTGTGTGTGTGTGTGTGTGTGTGTGTGAACTTACATCATTGCGCTGTTTAGAAATTAGGACAAAGCCATTATTGTCAATCACGTAACAGTCAATATCCTGAGATGAGAGACAGAGACAGCAATTACTTACATAAGTAAGTACAAATCTGTGTCAATTACCACCGACAAAGATAACAAGCACAATAATTCCTATGATTCAACCATGAGTGATGAAACGTCTCAAAAGGAAAACCACAATTTTTTACTTTTGTGGCCCCACTTTTGAACTCTCTGGCGCTTGAATACTAAGAAATTATACAGTTATGTCATGAAATCATACAAGCGTGAGAATTTACTTTTCACTTTTCAAAAAGTAAGATCCTCATGAGATACTCACAAAGTTGTCACACCGAAGAGGACACACCCCATCTACATTAGAGCACTAGAGGACAGACAGAGAGAGAAAGTAAAAGGTTTGTAATGTGTTTCACCATTGACAAGCAAGAGGAAGGAAAACACAGCAAATACAGATGATTGGATGTGTGATATGTGTTATTATCTGTCAAGTGTGTGTGTTTAGAGGAGGACATGTTTGTGTGTGTGTGAGGAGATGACTTGAACACATGCTCTGTCTGTGTTTTTATCTGTGAAGGTGTTAGGCTTAAACATGTGTCAGTGTAGACAAGTCCATGTGTACGTGTAAAAAAAAACCTAAAAAACTTGTTGGCGGTGCGAAGGTGTTAATTTGTGTGTGTCTACCTGCGATGTGCTGCTCTGATTGCAAGTTTGTGCATGTTTCATGCCTTGCGTTTTTCTGTGTGTAATCTGTTTTAAACGTGAGTGTGAAGCCGACTTCACAGAGCTCAGCAGGTGCTGAAGATGTTAAATTTGGGTCTGTGCGAAAAGGAAATGACGCATACTTACGTCTGTGTCATTTGGCTGAGAGGACATGAAAAGATAGCATGAAGAAAGAGAGATAAACATTACTTCAGTTAATGATGTGTAAGTCAATGCACTGACTAAACTGTCTCACTCTCTTGCTGTAGGTTTAATGGTGACAAAGCTATACATCTTCTCAGAGCAAGTTTCAATGGGGTTTTTATAAACCGGGTTCGGGGATAAGGGCCACGCCTCGTACTCGTTCAATTTCCGTTCTCCACGTACTTAAGCACTCCCTCTTCCTTCCACTCCTTCTTTGACGCCGCTGTCACATCCCACCCCCCCATACCCTCTTTCTTGCTTTGTCTCCCCTTTTCTCATCTCCATTCCTACACAGGAACCAGGGGCTCTAATCCTAGAGTCGCGAGAGAGAGAGACGGTTCCCCCACTCAGTGTCTCCATCCCCCCAGGTTCCTCCCAGGATACCTCCGGTCAACCTCAGGACCACTCTGCCAGTGGTCCCGCCTCATCCCTCCTTCCCTTCATCCCTCATCCCCCTCACCTTTCCTCCCCTCACCCCTTCCTCCCTCCCTTCATCCCTCGCCCTAACATCCCTCATCCTCCGACCCCCATCCCTTCATCCCTCAAACCCTCTAACCCTCTCTTTCCCTAAACCCTCCCACAGCATACCACCCACGCTTCCCGAACGTCACTCGTAATAAACATGTTCAAACTCCATCTGTACGGGCGTGGTCCTTGTTAGTGAAGGTTTTTTTAGGTTTTCAAGCAGGCCTGATAACAAATCAACATTTTAAATCAACATGCATTTAGGCGTTTGGTGCTTCTTCCATAATCTTAGGATTTATTTACTTCATACGAGCCTTTGCAGGTGGATAAAAGTTCTCAGTACTGCTGACAGTTTCCTTCATCAGTGAAAGGGTCATGAGTCAAAATGTCAACTGCTCTCCTCCTGACTTTATGGCTGCATCTCATGTCTTACAGTATGTGTGGATTCGTGTCTGTGGACAATATGTCTTTGGATTCATGGTCAGGCTATATAGAGCGTGTCGAAGTGTGAATGAGACTATCTATCATCCTTTTCAATCCTATTACAGCAAAATGTCAGTCTTTCTCTCCGCTTCCCATCCCCTCTGAAATAAACTACAATCCAGTGAGTGGACTGGCAAGAATGACGATTCTTCACCGCATGCTGTTGGCTTGATTGACACAATTTCCAGGAAATCCCTATGTCATCTGTTTCTGCTAATTATGCCAATATAGGTGTAGTCCTAAAGGACCAGTGTGTAGGATGTAGTGGCATCTAGTGGTGCAGTTGCTGATTGCACCCCCTTCGCCTCTACATCCTGGCATGAAGGAAAAGCTACAGTGGCAAAACACATGAAATATGCAAAAGTCTCTATCTAGAGGCAGTGTTTGGTTTGTCCATTTGGGCTACTGTAGAAACATAATAGTTCAACATGCGGACTCTGTGTAAGAGGACCTGTGGCGTCTTTAGACATAAAAGGTTTTAAGGTAATGAAAACAGGTGATTATATACTAATGAAAATATAGTTATATGTTTATATATTATATATTCCATTTAGGCCATATTGTGTAAATAGAGCTCTCTAAATCTTTCACACTAGATCTTTAAGACTCACTACTTAAACCCACAGGTCACAATGTTTATTGGAGTTTTTATTCCTCTATCCTGTTTGGCCAGAAATTGGGCCCAAAATGTAAATTTTATCCTGATTCTTGGTACTAGAAATAAAAGGCCTGGGGTCCTTGAAATAAAAAAAATGTTTATTTTGTTTGGAACATTGATTTGCTCAGCAAATTTACTTGCAAAAGGTATTATTATTTGTCTGTAAGACTGCTAGCTTGGTCTAATGAAGTGTCTCAAGTGTAAAAGGTTATGCATTGTAAATTTCAGGGAAAATCTTCTGTTACACTGCAATATTTCATGACTACAAAAAGGATTTTACCCTGATGGTTGCTCTAGAGAAACAGCAGATGGACTGATCAACTATCTTCACCATCCGCAATCCCACTTCTAATGAATTAACATCAAAACTGCCAAATTTGTTCATCACGGCTAATTGCCTTGGACCCTCTCGTTGTTTGAGAATATATCTACCTATAAGCAACAATTCTATGTCTCATCCCGCCTTTTTACCCCTGACATCAGAGACAGCTTTCTAAATCTGGGAAGCTCTCGCAGATCCTGTGTTGGTAAATGTGTTTCGTCTGGGAGCTCCAGGAGGAGGCAAGGTGATGGTGAGAGCATCAATTATCACTCTCATTCCCTGAAACCTCAATCAAAGAGTTTCTCACCGCGACAGCTTGTCTACACTTTTGAATTCAACGTGAGCAACTCACTACAGCATTATACACTATTCTATACTCTGCTTAGCTGTGCTATAATGCCTGATTTTTATAAATCACATTCCTGCTCCATTTCTGTCAGACAGAACATAGGGAATTATGAAAGCATGAAAAATATTCCTGTTTGCAAACCAATTTCTGTTTCTGCGAGTGCACTAATTACACTTATGTTTCATATTTCAGAGGTTGCAGTGCAGTGCTATCACAAACAATATGCAAGTAACAAATATGGCATTATAGAGGAAGGAAAAAAACAGCTGAGTTTTGTTCATGAGATAAAGAGCGTGCCAAGATGTGGACGGCAAAAAATCTATCATCTTTTGATTCTCGTTACCGTCACCTCAGTGCGTCTCCACACACTGTCAAACAAAATATAGCAGCAATGGAGAGACGTGTGGTTCCTTACAGTGCTTCACATTCACACTATATATTTAAATGTGATGTATCTTTTAAGGTGGGAACATAAGGTGTCGGTGTATAGTATTTACAGCTTTTGTCCCTTTCTCATGGATGTAGACACACACATACACAGACAGACACACACACTGAGACAGTAGACAAAGTAGAGTGTGGTGTACATTTATGTCAGAACATCTTTCCATTTACATCCTGACTGCTTCTTATTAGATGGGAGTTCATACTTCATTCCTACCCTCACTAATCCATAATTCATGTACTAATAACATCTTATTTTAAGGCAGTCAACCTTGTACTGTAGCAATAAGGTCAGACAGGGTTTCCCCTCACTTATGTAACTCTGCCCTTAAGATGTGAAGGAGTTCCTTGCAATTAAACTTTCTCTAAAACACATAAAGATAAGGCTAAATTGACGGTGTTAGCCATTTCAATTTTCCTTTAGTTAATTGTGAGTACTTTTTAATGCATGCATTAATCATTACTACTGTATAAACACAAGGACTTCAATAAAATGAGATATAATGACACCTTTACTGCACAGGCAACATATATGTAGATCCAGAGACACTGCACTGCATGTGTTTTTCACCAACTGGGCCAACATGCCACTTTCTTTGGCAAGAAGTCTTTTTGAGCAGAAGGTTGAAGCTGCCATGTGACTGGTTACTGCACTGCACCCGCATGTAGGTATTTCAATTAGGATTTACAGTAGGTACAGTATTTTCACCCCAGGAGGGAGCTGAACACTTTAAAATGGGTCACGGAGAGGATTTCACATGCAAACACACATGCACACATACATGGGTGGATACACATAAACGTACCCAGCAAGACACACACAAACACCACAACCCTATAAATAAAGATGCTTGACAGTGAGTCCATGACAGGAAGATAAGATGATTATGTAAGCTATCCGAGGAGGAGAGGGAGGGTTGAGGTGAGGAAATGAGGGAAGAAGGAGGAGGTATAGGAGATGAGAAAGGGAGGGGAGGACAGAAAGCGTTGAGCGCAATAAAGGGGGGGGAAGCGGAGAGAAAATTGAGAATTTAGTCAGGAGAAGAGAGAGTCGAAATGACTTTCTATACAGCATAAATCTAGTGGATAACAAGGCTACTACAAATGATACTAATGAGTTCTTGGTTGATGAATATGGACATAACAGCACCCTTGTGCACAGATGGTCATGCATATGGCCTCTGTCAACGTGACACACATTCACATTAACAGACACATGCACATATACACTACTCTCTTCGTCACACCTGCACAAAAACACACACACACAAAAAAAAACACACCTGGGGTCTGCTGAGCCTAGCTGTGGTAGCTATCAATCATTTAATGGCTAGCCAGCAGCCTTAATGCTCTTTTAACTGCTGTCATTTACGGCCACGGGAGCAGAGGAGGGGAACAGCCAAGCTATCAAACACCTGCTACAGCAAAAGGTGTTACGCTAAATTAAGCAAGTTTTTGTTGAAGAAAATGTTTTCTTGAAGAACCCAAAGGACGTTACAAGCCTCTACTGAAGGCAGCGCTGATAACATTCTCTGAGAGGCACACGAAAAACATCATCCGAAAAACAATTCTAATGACTTTCAAAATAATATTTTAAGCCTCTAACAGTGAGTGCAGTGATAAGGAAAACACTGCATTAAGCTTTGAATTAGACAAAGTTTAAATGCTGTAATTATCAACTAATGGAGCATAAAAAGAACCTATAATAATCCTTGACTCCTTGTCAGACAGTAATAAATGGTCTCTGAACAGCCCGGTGGTTTAACGGGATATACCTGAACACAGAATTATGGCCACAGGTTAAACCCCTGACACAGACAGGTGTGTATTCATCAGTTAGCTATGTCTTATATTGAGCAAGATATCGAACAGTGGCTTAATCAATCAGAAGAATTTGCTCTTTGGTTAATGCCTACAATGTAAATGTGACATTTTAAAGTCAAATCAGGAAGACAGCCTTTGACAATGGTGAAAAATCAAACCTACAACCTGACAAGTAAAAAGAAGGAGAAAAGACGTGATTCTTTCATCCGGAATGAAAAATAAACTACTTAAGGTTGCTGTATGAGAGCAGTCTGGTAAGAAATGAATGACTGAGAGAAAATGGATGGGTATGGGTGCACAGATGTTAACAATATTAGACTGATCAATTCAGGAGATTGAATAGGAGTCATTATCCGGGATGGTGGAGGAGGAGGATAGTATTATTCTACAGTAACTGAAGAACAGCATGATTGTGTAATTAGTATTCCACAAGCATTGTTCAGTATAACTGCCTTAACCATAAATACATCACACGTTTCTCATTAGTGCCAGTATGGCGCTGCAATTAACTTGTTTTATAGGGGACATTAAAAAACACAATAAAATAATATAACTCTAACATGGAAAATAATAATGCAATAATCACAGGGTTTAATTCTCAAGCAGTCCACAGTGGGACCTGACATTCATCAGTTTTTTTTTGTTGTTGTTGTTTTTTTTTCCACATGGCGACTCAAAGTTTTGACAGCAAAAAGTTATCCCTTAGCTGGAAGTCAACTTATAAAAGAGTTTTTTTTCTTTATTTATTCTTTTGTCACTGTCAAAATTCTTTTCTCTTCGTCCCTTAGATCTAAAATATAAAAGGATTCATTCAGTGAAAGGTCTGTCTCTGAACTTTGTTAATGGACTTTTGGTGGAATTCACAGAAATTTGGAAGAATGGTTATAGTGATTATTTGTTTTGAGATTGTATGTACTTACCTGTGCTGCAATGGCCCAGAATCTGGACTCCATCATGTCCAAAGTCACCTGGACACCGATGGCTGCAGAGAAACAGAGAAAGAGAGAGGGAGGTGAACAAAGCACAGTAAAATAAACCTTAACTTAAAAAGGATGTAGTTCAATGGATACACTGGAAGAGAAGGGAAGTAGAGAGGAGGAAGGTGAGTGAGGATGCAGTATATGAAAAGTGGAAGGGAAACACCTCTGCTAGACCAATGCTTTGGCTTTGAAACCCAAAGCGCCTCTCTCTCCATTGCAGACATTATTGGCACATGCAGAAAATGCCATGGCAACAACAGCAGACAGAAAACAATGAGCACCACCTGTGACTCCACGGTCTGTTCTTCTTTTTTTAATTTGAAGAACTCCAAATCAAAACCAAATCACACAGCATTTATCAGTGGATGGCGTTTGTCATAGAGGTGAATCTGTTAACGTGCGAGCGCAGCAGCTGTCCATATGATACAATTTGAATATCTTAATAATAATAAGTGGACCTAGTTTTTTAGTTTTTCATGTTTTATTGGTCAAACCTCTATTTACAAGGTCAAAATTCTGATGATGAAAATCATGTGATACAGTCCTTCACTCCTGTCTGATATGAAAACTGTACAGCAGTACTGTGAGCAAGTACTTTGCCAATAGTTTTGATGTAGTAGTAGTAATACCAGTAGGAGTATAACATATATATGTTACCATGAATCAATGACTTTATATAGCATCTTTCATACTGTGAGTGTAGCTTTAGTGACATAAAGAGATGTGTGATAAAACTTCACAATCAAATCAGTAACAAATAAGACAGGCATCAAATAGCAATAACAAATATGTGAAGGACAGTAGAATATGTGCAAGTTAAAAGTAGGTACCATAAACATATAAAATAAGAATAAAACAAAAAAGAAATGAGACAGTTATAGACATGTTGAATAAATCTATTTTCAACTGTCGTGCAGCCTTGTGCAGGGAATTCCATAATAGCTGAGACTTGAAGAGGCCCTGAAGCATTATGAAACGACAATGAATTGGTAATGTTGGCTGGTCCTAAACCATTAAGAGCCTTGTACATCAGAAAAAGAACCAAAAATCTAAAATGACTAAACCTCAAAATATACTGGGAGCCAGCGCAGGATGGGTTGTCGTAGACACCACTGCTGTGATAATATGGTCAGTTTAAGTATGGATTCCTTTAGAAGTAATGGTTGTATCAGCAGTAGCAGACCATAAACGGAGAGGGAAACTTTAATTCCAGCAGTTTAGAAGAAAAGAATGTTAATGATCCGATTAATGTCCCAGGGTGAGAGACTGTATCTCTCTCTGGACTCTCAGGCTTGGAGTAGTAGAGGACCTACTGTACAGATCATCTCTGCCTTCAGAACTCAATTTATGAAAATCCTTTAACATTAACTGGCCTTCTGAGCCTCAATACCGCTGTGTGAACGGACTATTCTTAGAGAGTGTGTGTCTGTGCACGCGTATGTGTGCAAGAATTAGTGTGTGTTTGTGTATGTTTCACACGCACGCATACACACACACACACATGCGGCAGCCGAGTGATTGCTTGTGTCAGCTTAGGGCTGTACGTCCATCAGCATTTTAGTCTGCATAAAGGAACTGTAATTGCATAAGTTCTCAGCACACATACTGATATGCCCGCCCACACACACACACACACACACCGAATATGCACACACAAACTGCGAGGGAAGATATGACACTTCATATTACCATCAAAGACTCAGCGTTTTCCTCCCAGTGTACTTTATACAGCCACACAGGGAAAGCCACTACGGTGCACACAATCCACAAAACACATATAAACATACATCCCTGTACACACACCCACATCCCCTCATATAGGCACCAGAGGAGGCACCACACACATGCGCGTCAGCATGTATGGTGATAAATACACACAGTAGAATAATTATTTAAGTTGAGTCAGGTCGCAAAAAGGTTTTATTATGAGGGAGATTACTTTATGGGTTGGTCATTTTTAGGTCTGGCTGGGAGGAGAAAAGACTGTAGACCTTTTTGTTGGCTAAAGGCAGATAGATGTGGTTAGATGTGTAAGTTCAACACAACTCAATTATGCTTCTAAATGCTATTAGCTGATGAATTATGGATCTGTGAGGGTAAGAATAAACCATGAGCTGTATGTATTCATGGGGATCAGTCCGGACGTTATTAGGAGAAGGCCCTAACATGTTTTGTTTTAGGGAGTGTGTGTCTCAGTCTGTGAGTGTCTGCATGCGTGTTTGGTTCGTGGGTCTATGTGTCATGGCTTCCGTCCAATCTCTTGGAAATTAGTCGTGATGCAGAATCGTGGCTGTAATCAGCCTGTAATCAGTCATGTAAACAGAAAAGTTTGTTTAGCTGATTGGGGATTTGTTTATCTGGTCAAACAGCTCATACGGCACCACGACGACTGTGCAAAAAAAGTGTTCAAATCTACTAATGCGTACGGACAACCAGAGAACTGTGTTGCTTTTGTAGAAATTCCAGCAACACAGTTTCATATGTGATCTGCCATTTTGTCACCCATAAAGAAGAAAATATCACATGTAAGGAAGCAGAATCAGTACCTGAAGAAAAAGCTCACTTGACTTGGAGTTCAAGTTTTTGTGCAGGTATTTAAACAACCTCTCTTCTCCTCAATACTCTTAGGGACCTTGAAGTCATCTCCCTCCACTATAATCTCAGATAAAGTGTTGGAAGGCCATTATGGAGGGCAGCAGTAATCTCCCTCCTTTCCCTCTCTGAGTTAGAGACCAAATCTAATTAAAACCATCACACTGATCCCTCTCTTGCTGTATCTGTGTGCATGTGGTAATAGAAGTTTTTTTTTATCTACAATGTGTGTGCACTGCCAGCAAGAATTACTGTGTGTGTTCAGTTTCCGTACAAGTGTATACACGTGAATATGTATGACCTTGAAAGTGTGTGTGTGCACACTTTCAATTGAGCTTGAATGTGTGTGTGTGTGTGTGTGTGTGCCGTATCTTGCACACTCACAGTCTGAGTTGCAATTAGCGTGAGCTGCCAATCACAGTGGAGTGCGCTTTCAACAGGAAATGAATTAATGAGGAAATAAATAAAAAAAACTGAAGCAACCAAGAGCCGGAGTTAATTGGTTATTATACTAACGAGATAGAGGGATGAGAGACGGAAGGGATGTGAACTGTGAACGAGGGGAAGAAAGAAAATACAAGAAAGTAAAAGGGGGACTGGAACAAGGGTAAACAGACTACAGGACGACAGAAACAAACATAGAGGGGAAGGAAGACATGGGAAAAAACTAATTGACACAGACAGAGACAAAGACATAACAGAACCTTTACTGCTTTGATGACATTGTATATTAGTCCAGTGAAGCTACGATCAGTCGTGATGCAGTCTTAGTCATAGTGGGTGTTCATGAAATTAATGAAGAGAAACTGTGAATGTTTAAACATGCAAAATGTTTATACTATGTGACTGCTAAACATTCACTGCCAAAGTATTTTATATGTTTTTCCAACAATATCCACTTATAACAACTAAAGCAACATTTCTATGGTTACAACAAGGCAGCTTAAACCAACCACCCTTTCCTAAGATGCTGTGGGATATAAGACTGTAGCACTAACGGCTGGAGAAAACCAGATAACAGAATACATGCAGCTATTAATCATACTTTTTAGGAACCTGGGGCTGCATATTCCTGCCAGTAAGCTTACAATAACTGAACAGAGAGACAAGAAGAAAAAGAAAAAGCGACCTTTTGCTAAATGGAGCAGTGGGAGTGTCAAGTGTTTGACAGAGTGTGAAGAAAGAGAAGATGGGGGAAGGATGGTGGAGGAAGAAGAAGAAGGAGATCTATCTATCTATCTATCTATCTATCTATCTATCTATCTATGATGAGGTGACTGTGCACTTCTATAAATGCCTGCGTGTGTTCGCACATTTTTGACATCATTTAATGTGCTTGACTCTGTGTGTATGTTGTGCTCAGATGGCACAGGAGGTCATTATGTGCTAAATGACCAGGGAGGAGAGCCGGTGTTGATGGTTCCCTTAGCAAGACCCTGGAGTCGAGGCTAAATATATAGACACACACACACACATACACACACATACACACAAAAACAGAGTCAATAAATTAAACTGGCACAAAGTCTCTGGGCACAGAGGGGACACTGAAAATAAGGTCACTAGTGAGGAGGTCATTTCATTCTTTTCTTATTTCTTTTTCACACACAGACACACGCGCACACACACACACACACACACACACACACACACACACACACACACACACACTGGACAGCACTCTGCTTGAGTGAGGGAATAAGTGAGAGCAGAGGAGAGTGCAAGACCAAAGGAATGAAGGGCACACACACATGAACACATGCACACACACACACACTGACCAAAAAACAGAAAGCACATGGGCTGCAGAAAGGACACACACACACACACACACACACACACACACACACACACACACACACAACGATAAAGGTCATCAACAGAGCACAGACATTGTAATCAAAGGAACAGATTAATTGATGTAATGGAGTCAGGTGGTCCAGGTGGAGAGACAATGATGGAAGGATGAAGAGGGACGAGTGGGAGGACAGGAAAAGGACAAGACGAAAGGGGGATGAAAGAGGATGAATTGATTTTATAATAATGTTATGAGGTGGAAACCCTTTTCATTTCGACCAACCGCAGCTATCAGTAATAGAGTGAGCAAGATCAAATGGCTGTGTGCATCAGACTATAGAGACAACAAGAGAAGTGGAGGTGGGAGGCGTAGAGAGGAAACCAAGGAGTTAGGGATAGTGTGTGTATGCTTTTAAGAATGTGTGAGCACTGGCTCTTAATTTAAAATTAACACCTACTTTTGAAAGACAGTTAAAGATGATTACCTTTGTAGCTTTGGACATCATTCCTATATATAATAATAATAAGACTGTACTCACCAAATGACAAGGTTTTAAGGTTTTGACCACACCCAGCTTCACTGATAACACCCAACCATGATGTCACAGTGTACTGATAGACACTGGAGTACATTTCTAGTCCACATGAACTCCAGTAGAAGTAGTGATTTAACTTCTTGACTCAATTCAAGTGTAAAAGTGTTCTCTTGGTTTCTATGTAAAGCTTACTGAAGCTGCGTCTGTCATGCATTATATGCACCGGTCTTTGCTGTCAAGGCATGCAATAATGCAAAAAATAAAAATAAATAAATGATAAATGGAATAGATACTTCCCCTCAAACGTATTAAAACTGATACAGGCTGTTTTAAAGATGAAGAGTAGAAAGTACCGAAAAGTCAGAAAAATAAACACTTCAGTTTTAGCCAAGCTTATGTGGAAGAGATAACAATGTTTTTACTGCTTCTGTTGATTCATGATTACTCAGAATACCTCAGAGAACTCATCAAAACTTGCTGTATTTCAGCTGGAGATTTTATTCTCCTCTAGAGGGAACAAGACACAATACTGTACAGCAAGGTTTTGTCATTTGAAAATTATTCAAACGTTGTTAACTGTTAAATGCCTGCACAAAACGATCTAGAAGAAGCATTTTCTTAGTTTGTTACCTACTCTTGCTCTTACTTACTGTTACTCTTGCTTTGTTTAGGTGTGGATTTTCCTAGTTACGCATTCAAAAGTCTAGTTATGCGTGTTCGCTATTAGAAAAGGTAACTGATTCAGAAAATCTAAAGTTTAGGTATAATGTGCCTAGGTTGAAATCTTCAAACTGTATTTTGTATTTGCACCAACTGTGGACAACAAGATTACTGTTTATCTGAACGAATGTCGAAGACTTATCATGTCTCTTTCATTACTGTGCACACATAGACAAAGACACAATCATACCACATGCACACAGATTATAGCTTTCTCACTTTGAAATGTCACTTGTGTTCTCTTTTATCTCTATCTCCCTCACAAACACATAATTACAGTTTTTATGGACAAATGTCAGACATTCTTCGGTGTGATGGAATAGAGTAAGAGGCAGTTCAGAACGTGCTTTTTCCTCTGCATTTCTCCCACCTCTATCTTCTCTGTCTTTCTTTCCATCCTCTTTAATGTGCGACTGTTTGACCTTGTGAAACTAAAACCTCCCACATTCTAATCTTAACCTCACTATTAATGTGTCGACATCTGTCATCTATACGCCTCGCATTGTAATCTGCATCGTCCTTCAATTGGACTTAATCATCATGCGCAAAACGAAACACGACTTAACAGCATTAAAGCTCAATACTGTGAAGAACAGCACATGGATAAGAAATGCAAACATAGCAATAATGCTGAGGACAGAATTTCAGTTGTGATTTAAAGGATATAATTCTGTTTCAAGTATATTATTCTATTGCTGTGATTTGCTGTTGATGAATTAGTGCAGGAAGATGATATTACACTGTGTCAGCAGTGTTCCTACTGCATCCCTTGAAATTGGTTTTGGCTAATAAGTAGACTCAACAGTATATGTAGCATTTGTCAAATTAAAAAAAAGTCTGCCAGTTTAAATCCCAAGTGCGTCTAGTGTGATTTGTGAATCACTCTTTTAAATCTTTAATTAACAGTCCAGATCCAAAACACATATACAGTAGAGTGGCAAAGCATTGGTCTCAGTGAAATAAACTGCCCAGGGTGCACAGATACATGATGATTCACTACATTGCAAAACATGCTACTCCCTTTAATTTATTTTATTTTGAAATTTTGAGAGGAAATTGTCTTTTTTTTATGTTTAATGGTCAGTTTAAAATACAATAACTGTCCCGCTACTATCCTCTCATTATTACCCTGTAATAATAAATAAGTCCAGCACAAATAGATACATTTGACAATTTAGATTTCCATCAAATTAGGTATTTCTTTCTTTTACTTTTTCAGTATTTGCTAATCGTTCACTGTAACTCAAAAAGCTCCATACTGTATCTATATTTTTTTAACAGTGTCGTCCTTTTTCTGACTAATCTACTATCCCACATCCAACATACTTTTCGTAGACCCTGACAAAATAAGAAAGTCGCCCCGCAAACACAGAACAGACTAACCTTTCAACTCAGATACCAAAATGACTGTTTGTGTTTCCTAAACGCTGCAGTGCTGTACTCAACAAAGCCTGAGCACATCCCATGACTTTCTGATGGAGAGTGTTCAATAAACTGATGTTGCCAGGCAACAAACACTGATCCAGCCAATGAAAGGAGTTATGGCAAATTCTAGTTGACTCCACAGAGAGAAAAAAAAAGAAAAAAGTTCAGCAACAGTTGATTATAATGATCGGTTTGAAGAGAAATCCTTGACGTCTGAATGCTCACCAGCAAACACACACAGCCACACAGTCTTCCACGCATGCACAGGCAACTGACGCACACACACCCATACAGAAAATCATTCAAATGTGCACCCAGTGAACCATTTAAACTTTAAAGACTCGCATGTATTGACACACACACAAAGACACACAAACCAAGATGGATGCACCTACGTCTGCGCACACAAGTTAGCACGTTCTGCTGGCTTTAACTTTTTACAACTGGTAATCATTTTGAATCTGACCTCTGACCTTAAACTTTTCAGCTTGGTTATGGTTGTTTTTTTTTTTTTGTGACAACTTCAAAAGAGATGCACAAGACCACACACACACACACACACCTCTGTGTTGAAGCTCCCCAACCTCAGAGGAGTCGCCAGAGGCTGCACTGACATCACGTTACCAAAGCAACAGGCAGAGTACTGGGATTGGACGAAAAGGATGATGACTCAACCTCCCTCCCTCATCATCCTCCTCTCTCACAATAATCTCTCTCTCTCTCTGTCTCTCTGTCTCTCTCTCTCTCTCTCTCTCTCTCTCTCTCTCTCTGTCTCTCACTTTCTCATGCGCAACTTTTTTGAACGTGGAGGATGCAGACGGAAGCACACGCACGGGCAGTGCCACATGATATTTTTCAATTAAAAGAAGGAAAACAGTGGCATGCGTGGGCTCGGACTAACTAGCTTTGAATTACACATAGAGGACATGCACTCACACAAAGACTAACAAACCGAATAAGGCTGCCTATTTGTGCTTAATATTCTGATAAGCAGGTACTGCATTCCCTGAGGAGCAAACACTAGATTATAAACATAGAAATGAGAATCATACTTAGTGATGTGTTTACAGATCTGTGTTGATAGGTTTCTGTTATTGTGAAATCCACTGACACAGCTAAAAAGATGGACAGAGGATCCTGTCACACTCTCTTAGCTGTTCAAAGGTGTCAAACCAGAAGTGATAGAGTGTTAAATAGATGGCCTGTTTTTTTTAAAAATGAAAATAAATTTTGTTGACATTGGGTATATGTGTGCGTGGACCTTCTAAGTCAGCAGAGCCTACCTTAAGTTAACCTAGTTTCACAGGCTTCTTAAGCAGGCCCGTTGGAGGCACGCTCACTAAATCATTCATAGTGGAGAGACAGGGAGAAACATGTTTCTGTGTGTGTGTGTGTGTGATAGTGAATAAAAAGTGAATGCAAAAGCGCAATGCTCTTTCTCCTGCGCTGAATGTTTACATGGCAGTTTACGCTCAGAACAAGGCGATTTCGTCACACATAAAAAAGAAATTAAAGTGGCAACATTTTGAGGCATTAATTTGGTGTGAAATTCAATTACCTACTCAATCTTTTATAATGTGAAAGGAGATCAACGTGGTGTTTGTGTGTGTGTGTTTCTGAGTGCAATCACCCCTCTTTCATTACCTCATTAATCCAGTTTAATTATGGCAGAACATAGGTATGTGAATTTTTGAACCTCGGCTGGAGCCTTAGCATGTTTGTCTCTATGTGCAACTTGTCCAGGGTGTAACCCTACACAAATGATTCTCGTCCAAAGTCAGCTGGGATAAGTTTCAGCCTCGGTTACAGATGGATGTATGGATTTCTTCCCAATACTTCAGTGCAGTATCTCCAGCTATGATGAGGTGACAAATTGTGGTTTTGGTTCAGATTTTTGTTCATGCAAAAAATAGAACGTGAGTGAAATTTACTGCTAGTAATACATTTTTACATTTTTGTTAAACAACCAAGGCGCAGTGAGTTAATTATAACTGTATTTGTCGACTTCATAAAATTGATATCGTGAATTTGCAGACAAACAACTGCCAGATTACACATCCATGCAATACTCGTTTAAGGAGCTTAAAAGGCGCAAAGTGCATTATTTCATGGAAATAGCCAGGATTGCTATTTCCCCCTGGCTTCACTCTACATACTAATGCACAACATGACCAACATTCTTATTAATCTTTCATTTCACTCTAAAAAAAAGAAGCAAATAACAATATTTCCAAAATTGTTAGACTATTTTTTGAAGGTGACAAATAACAATATTTCCAAAATTGTTAGACTATTTTTTGAAGGTGAAGGAAAGAAAATACATGGAAATATACAAAGAAATTGATATCTTCACCTCTCTCCTCCATTTTCTTTCTGTTCATTTATTTCAATGTTTTCTCCTTCGACTTCTGTCTGTCCTCTTCTGTTTCTGTCTCTCTCTAAAATGACAGGTGGTGCTTGCTCACCTCTCCCCTATTTATATCTCAATTATCCCTCTCTCCCTTTTTCACTCGATTCTTCTTTTGATCTCTTGTTGCTCATCTCTCTCCCTGTCTCTTTCATTTTATACCTTTCACCTTTTGTTGTTGTCTCTTTCCGTCAACCCCTTCTCTACCTTACACTTTCCTCTGGTTTTCCCTCCCTCACTCTTGCTCCTCCTATCTGACCCATGCCACCCTCTCTCTCTCTCACTCTCTCGCTCTCTCTTCCTCCCCTCTAGGAAATCCCTCTCTACCATCTGTCTGGCTGTGATGAATTCAGTGCCTTTCAGAACAAATCAACTTGGCCAAATTAATGAGACTCTCCAAGGGGATAAACTTTGTGTAAATGTGTGTGTTAGAGTGACTGTGTGCGCCTAAAATGCTTTATAATCCGTCGTATGCACCACTTAATTTATGCGGCAGTGACAGATAGCGTGTTACAGGGAAATACAACAGACAAGGCTGGCTGCACACAATGAGTATCTTAAAGCACTGCAGGTCAGGACCTCAGCTGAGCATGTTTATGGTCATCCACACATGTTAATTGCTGTTTTTTAATGGGCAAAACACTACATTCATGTTAAGCAGCATTAGGATGTAAAACTAGGATGTAGGGCAGCTGCTGACCAATGTTTTTTGGGGTCACCAATCAGCTGGCTAATGGTTACTACCCATGTTTGTATAATTTAGTGAAGCTGCTAGCACACACAACATACCTGAGATGAAGGGGGCAATGAGAAATGAAAGATTGATTGTGTTTCCACCTTTGCAAGAGATGTGTCGCACTTGCGGCAGTGAAGTGAAGTGTAACGAAACTTTAAAGTGTTTATTTCTCTCTGCTGTTGTCACAAAGAGAGAACCACAAAGAGCTGGCCCCACCTCTCACACATCACAGGCTCTCTAGATCTCTGTGCTGGAAAAAAGATGCACCATAGACAAATGTCTCAGTGTCTCCAATACTAACAGCAGAACTGATAATGTCAAGCTTATCGATACTACGGTCTACAATTTAGCTCCGGGAGTTTAATATCATGGTTTTGGTACCCTTCTCTAACTGCATCACAAGCCAAGTTTGGACTATATGGGATCACTTAGTTTGGCAACTAGATACAATTTTAGAGTGCTCAAGTGTTTGCTGATGGGGAGATATGAAGAGAGATGAAATAGTTAGTATTAATAATGTACATAAAAGTCATCGTACATATATTCATTAACTGCTGGATATATATGAAGGATATATATGAAGCTAAAATGTACCTTTAAGGCCCAATAATATACCTGAAAAAATATTTTTAACAGAAAGCATGAGATGACCCATCTCTTGTGAGTCCCCCAACTTTAATAAAGATTTGTCAGCATGGAAAGTCAGATAGTAATCAATTTTAAGTGTAAGCTACATCTGCTACAAGATATAAAATCAAAGAGAGTTTGATTTAATAGGAAATGCAGAAATAAAAATAAATGGAACAGAACTGATTTGTGACTTCAGTTCATCAAGAAGTCTTTTTCCATTTCATTTGGATTTTAAAGCAGTCCATTGGAATTACTGAGTGAAGCTATTTACTGTGATGGGCTAGAAAATGTTCTTATAAATAGTCCAATTTAATTACAAGACATTTAATGCAATAACATTTTTAGAAGTGATTTTAATCTAAGGAGGAAAACAAGAATACCAGAACAAAGGGCAAAAGCAATAGAAATACAATACTCTATTCAATGAAGCCTGTCTGGAAAACAGTGCTTCGAGACTTGAATTAAAACATGATTGATTTCAGATGGAGCAATCCTCATTGACCAGATTGACCAAAGGGCCATAAAACTGTCTGGTCAATATGAGACTGAATTACGGATGATAGAAAACACTGATATATGGGAACACAGACACCAAACCACTCTCGGATGGAACCATAGACATACAATCTTCTGTCCCTGAGTGTGTGTGTGGGTGTGTGTGTGTGTGTTAAGATGGATAGATCCCTGTAGTCACTTGCTCTGTGCAGGAACTAGTAGTTGTAGTGCTAAACGTGCCTGGCCAGACCTGATGTTAATACATAGACCAGAGCCAATTCATCTTCACTGACACTCACCCAATAGCACAGTAAATTACAGAACAAGGGAGGGGGGATTGGGGTGTTAAAACACAGAGAGAGATAGAGGTGAGGGAAGAGAACGAATTTGTAGAAAAGAAAAGAAGAAGGATGTTGCAGAGAGAGGAGAGACGATACATATCCATATAGTTGACACAGCAACTTATAATGAATGCAACAGAATGGGTTGAAATGTGTATATCATCAATATCAGAGGCAATGAACAGCAAGGAGTGCACGAATTTAATCATGTCTCCCAGATAATAAATAAACCAATATTCCTCCATAGGCAATGAAAATGCTGTCCATAGACTACAGTCAGGCAGACAGGTTAAAAAATGCACTTTCTTGCTCCAAAACACTGCCAGTAATCATTTTTCATAACACGTATTTCCTGCATCATTGATGGAACAGAACCAGCCATAAAAGTCGCCTTGGCAGAAGATGCTGGCACTAACAATGGATCCTCAAGCCATGAGGCCTCTTTGCCAGACACATAAACAGCTAAAAAAAAATAAAAAAAAGTGGACACATCCCTTGGAGGACCGAATAAATCAAGCTCACCTTGCGTTCTTATCTGGTGTTAAAAAGCTCTTCCCTCTCAATCACTGAACAAAGTCTCGCAGGAGCTGACTTAGAGGATTGGGCCAGTCTCAGTCTATATACTGATTTTTATAGAATTAAACTAACTTTTATTAACTTAATTTTACAGTCGGTGAGTTCATCATTTTTAATATATTGTGCTGACTTGAGAATTTATTTGACTACCATTGTAGATTCAGATGAATCTTTTTCACAAATGAAAAGTCAAAGTGGAGTGTGTCTTGGTTGCCAGAAACCTTTTTTCATCTATCATGGACTGCTCTCAGGTTACATCACAGACAGCTGTCGCTTCATCTGCTGCACACTCGAAGGTCATCCAAAAAAACAAAGACAAAGCTAAAACAGGCAGAATTTGGAGTGCAGTGACGGGACACAAAATCAAAGTGCTGCCACAGCGATTGCAGTGTCCACTCTCTCCAAAGCAATAACTCATCCAGTTACAAGAAAAATTCTCCTGCTGGCTATGTGTAGAGAGTCTAAGGCTAATGCAAACATGCATTTATTTCTTATTTAACCTCTGGACACAATGGCAGCATAAGGTAAAGTCAGAACACATCATTAATACTAGACTACCATTGTAGTTCCAGGTGAATCTTTTTCACAAATGAAAAGTCAAAGTGGAGTGTGTCTAGTAAAGAAGGAGGAGGACTTGGTTGCGAGAAACCTTGTAGCAACCAATAATGTAATAACGTCCAATAACGTAATAATTTTGGCAATTTTAAATGTAATAAAGCCAATAATGTAATAACTTGGCAATAATGTAATAAAGTTTTTGAGCCAATAAGGTTATAACATTTTGCCAATAATGTAATAAGTTATTACGTTATTGGCTGGTTATTACGTTATTGGCACAGCATTAAAAAAACGCCTTTGAAATGTAATAACTGCAGCCGATAATGTAATAATACATAAATAGGACTGCATTTCTTGGAAATAAAATGTTTTCTTGAGTTTTTATGCAGTTTGCTCATCAAAAATAGATATAGGGGATGGCATAGACGTCATATTCATTCATCAAGGGCACGTACTATGCAGCACACACTCTCCTTAATTATTACATTATCGGTTGGTACAAACCCTTTTTCATCTATCATGGACTGCTGTCAGGTTACATCACAGACAGCTGTCACTTCATCGGCTGCACACTCGAAGGTCATCGAAAAAAACAAAGTCAAAGCTAAAACAGGCAGAGTTTTGGGTGCAGTGACGAGACACAAAATCAAAGTGCTGCCACAGCGATTGCAGTGTCCACTCTCTCCAAAGCAATGACTCATTCAGTTACAAAAAAAAATTATTCTGCTGACTATGTGTAGAGAGCCTAAGGCTAATGCAAACATGCATTTATTTCTTATTTAACCACTGGCCACAATGGCAGCATAAGGTAAAATGAGAACACATCATTAATTCATAACAAAAATAATCACATAGCACAACAAAACTTGGGGTAAATAGTAAAATATATCAATTTGAGCTACTTGAAACAGTGCAGGCCTTTAAGCATTTTTACATATTTAATATAAAGCATCACTGAGCCTAGCACTAAATTCTCAGTAGCTGAAAGGTTGCGTAAGTATGTGCATATTAATTAGAGGACTAATTACCCCTTTGGGATAACACACACACACACGTTGTTGAGGTTATAAAAGCAGATGTTCTTTCTATTTAAAAAAAAACAAAATAAAACTTTTATGTGGAACGACATATTGCATCTTCACCGCTATTCCGGTTATTTTAGCCAATCACTATTTCATAACTACCATTGAAGAGTGTGTCCTATATAGCCAGCACTGGCAACAGCTACTGGCAGCTGAAACACATTTCTGTTTGCCAGGAAGTACATTCAAGACCCGTGAAGCCAGCACCGTGCCCACATTTGGACAGGAAACCAGAGGACTCATGTTCAGGTTGTATTTGTGTGTGTGTGTGTGTGTGTGTGCGTGAGTGTGTGTATTGGGCAGCTGACCAGTCTAGTGGTTTAATTGGCCTGTGCAAAGGCATGGAGCTGGCGACAGACAGTGATGTGTGCAAACTCAGGAAGGTGTACAGGTAGGTGCTGGTGAAGAGTAAATAGAAGGGCTGGATTATATGGCCTAAAGTCATTTCATAACATATTGTTACAGTTGTATTGGTAACTATTTTTAAATAAATGAGTGCACAATATTTCCTGTCTTATTCTCGTTTATTTCTTATTTATTAGTCCTGATATTTTACAATTTGACCAGTTTCCAGATTCTGGACTGTCTTGTCTCGTCTCAGGTCATTTAATACCCAATATTTACTGTCCTTAGAATTCTGTTCTATACAAATATATGCATTGCATTATATTTATACATACTAAATGCTTCACTGTGCTGGACGGGTGCTAGACAGGAAACACACAGTGGATATATGAGATGTTTTTTTCTTTTGCCGAAAACGTCTGCCTACTGAAGAAAGGTTGATGAGAGAGGTGTGAATGAACCAAAACAGTGAAGTTGGTGGTGGAGAGTTTAAGAATAATCTTTGGCTGAGTTCAGACACCAGCTGCAGAGAGTGCTTTTACCAGATAACAGTCAAGTTTAATTTTGGCCCGACAAGTTTTAGTTTAGACTCAGACTTAAAATTGGCCATAGGTGTGAATGTGAGAGTGAATGGTTGTGTGTCTCTATGTGTCGGGTGATAAGCTGGCGACTTGTCCAGGCTGTAGCTGGGATAGGCTCCAGCCCCACTGTGGGAACTTTTAGTTACCAATGGAATCAATGATGAATAATAAGAGCTGAAATTATATACCGCCATCGCTGTTGGACATTTTAACCTTAGTGCCGGCTATAAATGAGAAGCTGCTACCTGAATGTCTTGATTTTCACAAAACAGTCTGAATGGAGTGTTTTGAACAGATCTGACCATAGATTTGTTGAGTCACTCGCACAGGTGCGGCCAAATTTTTCACATTCACACACCCTCATATGCAGTCAAATGCTGCGCTGTGATGCCAAATGATTCACATGCTCATTGACACACTGTGCACACCATGTGTGTGTGTGTGTGTGTGTGTCAACTATGATTCAGTCCATGTAAGGAAGCAGCCAAGTAATTATATGCTGTGTGCAAACAAACACAAAGTCCCCTACCAGTTCATACCTCCTCTCCCTCCACACCCCTTTACGCCGCCAACCTCCCTCTCTCTGTGTCTGTTCTGATAAATTATCGCTGGTGTCTTCCAAAGGAACATTTGTTCTTTGTCACAATGACTTCCACTAATCAGAACACAAAGAACGTGCACTAACTTGCAGGACGTTGCGGTGGCTTCCATTCATTTCTTGAGGATCTCCCCTAACCCCATCATTTAACCTGAGAGTGTTTCACCTTGTGAGGAACAGCTTTTTTTTGTAAATAATGCAAGTGCACATACGTCAGTGTGTGCATATTCAGCCACATGCACAAACTCTACACACACACACAGATAAAGTGGCCGTTACGAGAGCTGCCACAGGAAATAGAATGAAAATAAAAGGCGAGCGAGGGAGACGTGAGAAGAAAAAAAAGGGAAAAAAAGAGGGAGGAGAAAAGCCCATGTGGCAGAGGGAGATTCTCATCTCCACTGAAATCAGCTGATCCCTCCCTCTCTCCCTCCCTCCACTGCTACAGCTTTCTGTCTCGCATCTCTCTTTCTGTCTCTCCTCTTTCAACTTCCCTTGGTAACTCCCTGTCCTCTGCCTCCCTCTTTCTCTTCCTCCATCCTACCTTTATCTTTTTTCAACCAACCTCTCTCTCTCTCTCTCTCTCTACTTTCTCCTTGCTTCCCTCCCTCCTACTCCCTTTTTCTCTCTCTCTCTCTCTCGGCTTTCACTCTTTCGTATTATCGCCCTCTGTATTCCACCTCCCTCATCCTCTCTCTGTCACAGTGGGAGAGCTGCAGGCAGACAGAGGCAGCATACACTAATGTTACTATATTTGACAAGGCAGGCACACACACACACACACATATTCTCCTGCCACATGCACGACTGAACACACATACGGAAAAGAAGAAGGGGAGGTGGGGGTACACACACACACACACACACACCGGAAAGATAGCCCTCAAGTGTACATGTGTGGATAAACACACACACACACACACACACACACACACAGACACACTCCAACGCGCGCTGTGTGCAGGAATCACAAACATAGCGACACAGAAGGGCGAGCGCATGACGCCAGCAACCTAACGCCGTTGTCTCTCTCTCTCCTCTCTCTCTCTCTCTCTCTCTCTCCCTCTCTCTCTCTCTCACACACACACACTCCGTCTCGCTCTTTTTCACACACACTCACGCCTCTCAGACACGCACAGCAGCGCACACAAGCCAGAGAACAGGACGGCGCTGGACGTATCATTCATATAGGGAATAGATCCGGAGGAAAGGATTAACTATCTCCATCCCTTTCCCCCTCCATGGACCTTATCCTCTCTTCCCTCCTCTTGTGTCTCTAAGCCTCTCTTCACCTCATTTTTTCCCCCTACAATCCCTCATTTTTTTTCTATACAATCCCTCCTTTTTCACAATTCATTGGTGGGTTGAAGGGGGAAGCTGGGGGGGATTGTCTCTATACAGAAAGGAGGATTATTCTCACATTATTCATTTGACCAGGATCTTGAATGCATGGATTTCTTCAACTGAAGAAGTGACTGTTTTGCTTCTATGTTTTGTTCTGCGAGAGATTTTTGAGATTTTGTCTTATTTTTAAAAAAAAAAATTTTTTGGGGGGGGGGGAGATGGCTGATGACAGAAAGCTATAAGGCTGGTGCTGTCTGAGATATCTGGTCAAAAGGTAAGTCTGTGGTGTTAGTTCTCCTCACTCACACACATATACACACTTAAATTCAACGTAACTGCTCCCTCGTCTCATTTTACGACTGGAATTAAAGATGTACTATGTCACACAAAGTAGACTGCCGATAGAGACAGACTTGCCTTTCTATTCTCACCAACAAACGGGCATTTTTGATGGGGCCAGAGGTGCATGCTGTGAGGAGGTGGATGCTGAAAATGTCAGCCTTTAACCTGTTTCCTGGACACACACACACACACAAACACACACACACACAATGTGGACATTCACTGGAATTTCATGGGCTGTGGTTTTGGGGCAAAAGCTTGCAGAGGTGGGCAGAGGGAGAAAGTGAGTATAGGCGTATGATTCAAGGAGTATTCCTGGAATTTTTTTGTTATTTATATTTTACAGCTAAGCACGAAAGAAGCATGTTGACAAAAACAGTAGACAATTAAAGTGACACATGTCTAAAAGACCTTAAAATAAACAATATGTTTGTTTGTATTGAAGAGTATAGTGCATCTATATTTTATTCCTGACACAAGCAACTTGATTTTAATAGAAACCAAAACCTCTTGATGCATAATCTGTTGAGATTTAGCCTAGCTATGGTTAGTAATGCTAATCCAAATATACCAGATGTATTAAAATTGTGTGGGACGATTAAACATTGCAGCTCATGTATTCCAGTGAAAGCTGCTCATCTAGCAAAAAATACACCAAAGAAGTTTCAGTGGCTTCCTGCTTTCATACCAAACCATGTTTTTATCAAGCTCTGCCTGGCTGACTGACAATAAAAACACCTTTTCCACCATATACTGTATATTAGGACTCAAAGTTGAATATTGAGAATCTGAAAAAGTTTTCAACGTGCAAATGTTTCATATTCATTTCTTCTGAAATTGATGTGTATGGTGGAAAAGTGTCTTTAAACCCCAAAGGAGTCATGTGACCTGCAGGTCCACACCACACACTAAAATTACAGTGCTACTGTATCTGTGGGGGCTGCACTGCCTTGACCTAATGATAATATACTAGCTGTATTCAGTTATACCTCCACTTTCATTATAATATAATTATCTTAATTGACTACTTTAATTTAAAGACAGCTACACTTATTTATTATAAATGTAATGTAAATGTGCACAGCAGTTTTGTCTGGCTGCCTTCAGTCTTGTCTTACTTCGTCTTCTTGTCTTACCTGTTTCTCTGACCTTCACAGTATCTTATGTAATTTTAATTCATTTGAAAGCCTTGATAGTTTCTATTACCTGGCGTTCCTGTGGACTGTCAGTCTGATGCCCACTGGGTAGTGTGCTGCATTTTTTTCTCCCCTTGTAAAACATGCTGTACACTCTTACCTTGTTTTTAAAAGCGGTGATATAAAAATGATTGACTTGCGAGAGCTGCACTGTGATTATACGATAATGCAGTGGGTGTGAGGCACTCCACCCTTATGTCCTCAATGCTCTTGTGCCTCTCCACATCAGTTACCAATTAATGGGAATTGTCTAAGTGTCCTCTAATATAGAGGCACTCTAACATAAACCTGGAGAAAACAATAATTATCAGCAGCCAGCTCTATGATTAGCGCTGCAGTTTGACATGTCTGCTATTGTAAATACATGGCTAACATCTGAGACCTCTAACCTCTGAAAACTGCTCACCAAATTATTTCAGATTGACGTGTCTAAGTGATGTAACTAAACAATAAATCTTAAAATCACAAATTACTATTTACTCAAAAGTACTGGATTCTTTTGGGGTTTTTCACTCTAAATGAACTTAGAGCATGTTACTGGTATGTTATATTATAAAGGCAATCTATCATAATTAAAATAGCATATTTACGTAACTAAAGTAATCATTCTCACTGAAGGCAGTACTGACTATCTCTGTCTCTTTAGCATGTTGTCCATCTAGTTTTCTTTCAGCAGCCTCTCCATTCCAATATGTGCCTGCCATGTGACACATCTCGCATGTGTGTGTGTGTTTGTAGACACATGCGCACTGTTACTGTACAACGTGTGTGTTTATGCACGGTGTGGGTCTGCATACCTACGTGCGTGTGTAATTATATATGTGCACATATTTTTGCAGCATGTTCCTGTCAACAGACATGCGGCTGTATTTGTCAAGCTATCGGCATGTGCTTAGGTGTGTGTGTGTGTGTGTGTGTTTGTGTTTAAGTGTGTCGTGTTCCAATCTCTCCCCTCTCCTATGTAAGAAAGCCATTAAAAATTCATTTAGGGGAGCTTGGCTGCCTCTCTCTGCCTTTGTTAGCAACCTGAGCTGCCAACACACACACACACACATGAAGACACAACAGCAGATATGCGCTCAACCCATTCAGTTATTCTGACTTTTTAATTTCTTTTTCCTCTCTATTGTATAATAGGTTTGTTTTGGCAAATGATCTGACATTGATAGATGCCTTGAATCAAATGCCACTGTGTGTCTGTGTGTGTGTGTGTGTGTGTGTGTGTGTGTGTGTGTGTGTAAAAAGGGAGTAAAGGGTAGAGCTGAAGGTGAACGATTGGGCTGTGTGTTTACAGCTGTGATATCACTCATTCAGCAGTCACACGCCCACATTCAGACACTCATATTGTCCCGCACACACTCGCGCACACACACACCTGCTTTCACACATGGATAGACGTCCTCTTGAGTGCAGGTGGATTTCAATTTGGCGGGCAAATTGGACAGAATTCCACCCATATTGAATAAAAACTATTAGTCAAGCCAAGTAGACATGTCACAGAAATGATAAAATAACGAGAAATAAATGGGCTCAAGGCGGCGAATCGGGCAAAGATGTTCACACATATGCAAGTTCTTACACACACACACACACATTGCACACACTCTCCTGTGCCAAGTACAGCAGGATTGAAGCTTCCCCACCAAGGTGGTCTGGTTGTGCCGTAGTAGATGCCTTCGTTGTAGGAAGGATTTATTTGTTAATTAACTAACTGCCTTTTGCACCAACATAACATTAAATGGCTGTTGTACACTGCTTATATACCTGAAGTTAGACTTTGTTTCACTTTGTCATAAGTAGATGGGAAGGTCTGAACTGGAGGAGGCCAAACACACATTTGTGTGGGTACTGTAGATTACAGAGACTTACAAGCAACATAAAGCGACAGTAATTTACATTTTATTTTATTTATTTTGTGATGGAGAGCGATGATCATAGTGGGAATACTTGTACTGGAAATTAATTTCCATAAAATACACGTTTGTCAAGTGTGAAGTGAATAAAGATAAGAATAAGCCTTTCATCTTTCTTCCACAATCTCTTACCAGCATCATAAACATGCGCGAGAAAACACAAGCAGCCCAAGTTGGCCAGCCACAGTTTGTGGCCTTTTCTTGTTATCTGAGCCCCCTGGGCGTGTGGGTTAAATTTCGGAGGAAATGCACGTCAAGGCTCTGCACGAATCCGCTGCAACACCCCGCAGAGTATATATCCAGCTTAAGTGCAGACAGGAAACAGTTAGTGGAATAAACAAATTGAAAATAAATAAATAAATAAAAATAGGATGGAAAGAGGAGAGGGCAGAGAAGAAGAGCCCAGAGGAGGGGAGGAGGTGTTACTTGATTCCCCAACATGCAGGCCACTTTGGCACCAGAGTATTTACATGTGTGTGGGCGAACGTGTGCGTGGGTGCATGTGTGGATTTTGGCTGCCCCTATGTCCAGGTCAAATCGGTAAAAAAAGCTTTCTGAGAATAGCCTGACACTCATTTAACATGATGGTAACTGATGGGTGAACAGTGACATGTGGCTGCACAGATGACCTTCTGCTACACCTCCAATACAACATCATTATATCACCAATGAGATGTGAATGAGAAGCTGCCAGACAACGATCAGTATTAGGCTATAAACTTGATATAAGCTCCGTTCAGCATTTTGTATCAATGCAGACATTTAGTATGACTTAGTGATTTTACTTTCTGCTCATAACAGTAACGTAATGTTTCCCAGCCAAACTGTTTAACTCCCCAAAATAAATCAAAATAAACACACACAAAGCAATGAATCATTTGACAAATAGCCAACATGCAAATAAATGCAACACTTAGAGTCCCGACGCTGAAAAAACAGGAATTAAAAATTGATTTCACACAGCGTGAAACTGCTGCAAAAAATATTTAATTTAATGAACAACTACAACAAAGGAAAAATAGCTTTCATTACAGTGTGTGAAAAAAACAAACATGTTTTGTTAAATGTTCGACAGTGTGTGAGTAAAATGATAAACAGCATGGAAATCTGAAACAGCAGCAAAAAAAATAAGGAATGCATTTGAAGCAGAGGGACAAATCTTCCCAAATTCTGAGAGATTCTTACATTTCTCATCTGTGCTTAGGAGTTTTTCAAACGAAGCTCATTCAAAAAGAACAACTCAAATTTCCCAGTAGAGCCTGGCTAATGTGACTTTAATCACATGCAGGAAATACATCTCGCGAATACCCTCTGTACTGTGTTCCTTTTGTCAAGGAGCGACAACGAGACAGAGGGAAGAGATAGAACGGCAGAGACGGGAAGGACAGAGAAGAACGGTGAATATTGAAAGATGAAGGTCATAAAGAGAGAGAAAAGACAGGAAGGTAGAGGAGAAAAGGGAGTGAGGAGGCATGATAAGCAGAGGGAATATAAAGAAAGAGCTGATGGATTAGACAAGTGTTTTATATTTTGCTCAGGGTCTGGAAGGTACTAATAGCAATAATGATAACACTAATAAAACCACCGGGACTTACATACACACACCAACACTCAAGAGGCTATGGAGGAGAATTTTAATGTCCTTTCTGTTGCACTCATATTTACCTCCCCTCTCCCTCTTGCATTTACTGCCTCGCCTATATTTTCCTTCTGTTCTTTCATCGCTGTCTCTCTCCCACACCTCCTTTCCCCATCGTCACCTCTCCTCCCGCTTCCCTCCTCGTCTCCTCCAGTTTCCAGTAACTCAGACTGAGCATAACCAGTTGTAAATAACTTGTTGACACTCTGAGCAGATTGATGAGCGTCACTTTTGGAAGTGACTCCAGCGACTGTCTGCTTGACTATATGCAGAGAAATGCGTCTGTCTATCTTCATCTAGACCCATCTATCACCTCTGTCCTTTTTTTCCACGCGACCACTTTATCCTCCTAACTGCTCTGGATGACTTTTGCTACAGGTGCACCTTTACATACTCACTGAACATGCATCCACAAATAAGTGCAAACGTGCGCACAAATGCACATCCACCCCCATTCAACTTTATGGCAAAATGAGCCGTGTAGGGGGAAAAAAGCCTGTTTGTGTTTTTCAGAGTTTTTCCCCACAAACGGCTAACCATTGAACAACAGCCTAATCTGATTAGCACGATATTTCACACACTGTTGATTGGGTCTTGATGATACTTTGGGAAAGGATGCATCTCACAGCAGCACTCCAGCGTTTTCAAAAATTACCCTGATTGGCCCAGGGGGTGCGAGTCAACAGCGTGCATCAGTCATGTGGTATTGTGAGGTTCCAAAGAGCTTTCTCCTATGATAATTTCCCACTTGTAAAAAAACTATTTTCACTGTAATGATTCAACAGTCACAAGAAGACTCATCTTTTTCTCAAGTGTGTGGGATATGTTTCATTACCCTGCTGTAAATGGAATGGGTCATTCAACTTTTTTTTTTGCATCAAGAGAAAAGTGGTTTTATGTCTCCATAACTGATCACCATATGAGTACAGCAATACAAAGTCATTTCCATGTTATTCAGAGGGGTCTATCACAGAGGTTTTCTGCAGGTTTGCAGTCCAATAGCCTGACATGAAAGTCTTGTCCAGTTGATTTCCTTTCTTTAAAATATTTGTTGAGGTGGGCCATATGCATTTTTGACCGAATATAATTTATGCAGCCAGTTAGACAACATCATCCCCACAAACCTTAGAATTTCAGGTACCCGATGTACTCTGGAGGTGACATGTTTGTCACTGTTTACTCAGCGGGTACTGGATTCAGTTTAGGTTTACTGTAGCTGTGTTACCTTTATTTATTCAGAGAAGAGTACAAAGAGTGTCAACAGCACCTTCTGCCCCGTGCTGCCTTGCTCAAGGGTAGTTTATCAGCATCGCACACTCAAACAATGTCTCTCTTTATTATTCTTCCCACTA
The DNA here is from genome assembly GCF_000972845.2 of Larimichthys crocea. Lineage (NCBI taxonomy): Eukaryota > Metazoa > Chordata > Actinopteri > Sciaenidae > Larimichthys > Larimichthys crocea. The sequence goes on along the minus strand of NC_040030.1, from coordinate 9,344,216 downwards.
ATTCTCCTACTTTTCACTCTGTTTTTGTTCCCTTCATGTCTCTCTCTCTCTCTCTCTCTCTCTCTCTCTCTCTCTCTCTCTCTCTCTCCGTGTCAGTCTCTGTGCCAGACAGTAGCAGTAGGGGGTCTGTCTGTGGGAAAGACAAACTGATTGTGTAAACTGCTAAAGACACACACATCAATTATTTATGCCTATGGGGGGGGGGGGGCAGAAATGTGTGCAGCCTTTTAATGTATGTAAGGCAGTCTGAGTAATATGTGCAGGCACACAAACACACAGCGTCCTGCTGCTTTAGCATTCATTACTGCAGGCGTATATGTGTGTGTTAAGTCTGTTTAGCCTTTGGAAATATCAAATTGATGATGTGATGTTGCCTGAGAATTAGGATTTGCAAATGTTGCTTTTATTAATTCATGCTTATTGTGTCTTAGCAATCTATCTGTGTGGCTCACTCGTCTTCTCTCTCTCTCTGTGTCAGGTGTTTTGTTGTGGCTTTTCGCAGTCGCCGCCCTAGTGGAGACTGCAGGCATGGCGGCTTGACGCCCCCATAGCCCCGCCCCTCCGACAGAGGAAGGCTGCAGAGCTCTGTGTCATGCCCCCACACACCCGCCCCCCCGGGGGCATCGGTCTGCCCCCGCCAAGCTCTACCACCCACCACCTGGCCAGTCCTGGTGAGTTGACAAAAAACGGATCCAAAAAAACATGAGATGAAAAAATTAATAAATAAATAAATACTGCTCTGCTCCTACTCAACTCTGTTCTGCTCTATCTTATTCCATCTATTGTACTCCTAACTACACATGAAAGGACGAACACTGTCTGTTTTGACAGCTGCTAATGTTAGTATGCCCAGACACACGCCTAGACCCACACACACACACATACACAAAGGCTGTGGGCAATGAGCATGCAGTGGCCACGTGCCAGGTCCTCCAGTGAAATGCCACATTACTGTATGTATTAATACAGCAGCAGTCTGTGGAAACAAAGGCATGGGGAGGGAATGACAGTGGAGGGAGCTGCAGGTTGTTTGTCTGCCATTCCTTTCTTTCCTTGTCAATACATTATTCCCTTCCCTTTTCCTCTTCAATTTCTCATCTTTTCCGTGCTCTTCTTCTTTCCTCACATCCTTCCTCCCTCCTCTTCTTATTTTCTATCCACGTCGCCTCCAATGTTTCCCTCTCTCTCCCACCCCATAATCCATTCTCTCTTTCCCCATCTTATACCATGGTACACTCAGTCGAAAGAAGTCGGCTGGCATAACAACAGATACGACAGCACACACACAGTGTGTGTGTCTCTGTGTGTTGCTTAGACAGTGGACGAATCCCTCTCTGAGAGATTCCAGGCACTTCTGCGGCTAATAGGCAAACACGAATGCTCATTTCTGTGTTCTGTCCTTCTTTTGTTACACATCTGATATAACGCAAGCATGCACGCGTGAACACATGGTGCGATCTCTGCGGGAAATAAATTGCTTTGCAAAAAAAAAAGGAAAAAACGAGGATCTTTGTCTTCCTGTTAGAGTGGTATTATTGTTCCAGAGGTGTCTGGCAAAAAACGCCCCCACAAACTTCTGTGAAACACCGGGGACACTAAATAACAGGGCAACACTATCTGTCAGAACCTCCAGACACCCACACTGCACCTCTGAGTCGATAGATATACCTCCCTCTGAGCCATTCAGCCTCCCTCCATCTCAATCCCAGTACCTCATACCTCTTCCCTTGTCCCTGTCCTCTACCATTTCTTCATGCTTCCATCCATCTCTGTATTAAATTCAGTTTAATGTAACTGCATTATCTGTCTCAGTTCCCCTCTCTCAATGTATTTCATTAGGCTTTTATCATCATGAATATTACATTCAAATTGTTGCTAAAGTCTTTTAGATATACGAATCAAAAATGTTCTCAGTCAGTCATCATAAATGTTCTCCTGCAGCCTCATTGTCTCGTCCATGCAATTCCGGTCTTGGCATGAATGTAATACAATACTGCCAAAACAGTCTCCGTCTCTCAGTTTAATTCAATATTCTTTGTTGACACAAAATGTGATTTATCAATATTTCCAAGCGTTTTCGCTGTCTCTCCTCTTTGATTTTTCACTGTTTCTCTCTCTGCTTGCAAAGCTTGGCAGCTCTCTGATCTCCGCTATTAATCTTTGAGATCCTCACATGTTGTCATACACATGCAAACACATACTGAGTCACGGGAAGATGAGCGTAATAGTCATCAAGGGCGTGTGTTCCTCTAGAGCTGATGAAACTCGTTTAGAAATGGAATTTGAAAGACAGAGAGGACACAAAAGATGCACCTCGATCTATCAGTGCAAACAAGTGTCAACAGATCAACAAGAAAAATGGAGAGAGTCTCCAAGAAGTGTTAGTATTCTTCAGCATCAGCGGGTGCTGGCCATATTTTCAACTAATGACCATACAACTTTGATGAAACGTCGTAACCTACATGAGACAAAGAGTGGTGTGACATTTCTGAAAGGTTGTGGGGGATGCTTTATGGGTGTTTTTCAAATGTACAAAGCCAGTTTTATATTGTCAAGTATTTTTGTGCCAAATAATTAATAAATGTATTTCCACTGTAGTTGCCTGTATAATTTCTTTGTCCTTAAAGACACCTAAATTAGTCAAGTGGTTTTATAATCAGGAAAAATGCCTCTGCTTTCAGGAAAGATTCTCCTTTTAACTTTGTTTTCTTCATGAATGCAAATTCCAGAAACAAAAAGGGAGAGAGATGGAATATAAATACTGATTTTCAAAAATTAAGACCATGGGTTGCCCTGTGTGAAAGGGTTTCTACACTTCATCGGAGGTTTAAGTGTTTCAGATCAGTTCTAAGCCACTATACAGACGATCTTTGGCTGACCAGGTTGTGAAAAACCTCCTCTGCATGGTGTTCATTCTTTCTGTTTGGAAATAATGCAGCTCTAATATATTGGCAATCCAATACCTCTTTTAAATAAGCCATCACATCTGCAGTTTCAACATGTTAATAAATGGATTGGGGTGTAGATTCTCCACAGTATTTTCGAGAAAGTAAGTGATCTGGTACAGGGTATTCCTGATAAATTAAAGAGGTAAGAAGACAAGCGTCCTGCTGGAAGATTAACACCAAGCAGAAGAATTTGTTCACAACCTAGAAACCCCACAGCTGTTCTTATTAATGGCAGTAATCTATAAAACATTAGAAAATAATGTATCCTAAGTCCTACAAAGCCTTGTGAAAACATTTGAAATTAGACACTAAAAAGACAAAAAGATGACAGGGTTAAAAGAGTTTTAAAGTGATGGAGAAACCCGCAGAATTGACAATAAAGGCTTAAAGAGAGTAAAGAATATAAAATGTGAGTGACAGAGAGAGTGAGACAGAGGAAGCGAGGGAAAAAAAAAGATGGAAACAGCAGGGGGGCGGAGAGGAGGAGGCAGAGAGAGAGACGCGAGATCAAAGAGGCGTAGTGGAAGAGAGAAGACAGTGAGGACAAGAAAAGGATGGAGGAGGAGAGGCGAGAGCGGAGAACAGAGAGGTCTATGAGCGACACAGAAGACCATATGGTGCCTGCAGGCCTCCACGATCCTAGCAGACTGTCTCATTTGACACAACACACACACACACACATACAATTGCATTTGCACACAAGCGGGCATGAATTCATTCCTTTTCACACACGCGTACACACACATTGTAGCTTATCCATTTGTACTGTGTGTGTATGTGTTTATGCACCTCGTCGCAGTCCCAAACAAAGCCGGCAGATTAACTGGCCACATAGCTTCTAATCAAAAGACTGACAGAGAGAAAGAGAGGGTAAAAGGAGGGAGGATTTGGCTTTAAATGGAGACCTAATACCCTGACTGGGGTTAAAACATTTGGCTTGGCACGGGGCCATAATACAGTGACTTAGGGTTGTAGCATTATGTTTGGAGAACAGCTGTAATACAGTGCAATGACTAAGGGTTGGATCAGAGCCACGGTGGAGCTAAACTGGCTGTAACACAGTCAAAACGAGCTTTTCTGTGCGCCTGCAGCAGCTATCTGGTTGTGTAAATTGATTGGATACATTCCCTGTTTAACAGGCTAGTTTGATTTTAACTCTTTAAAGACATTCGTCAGCTGTGACTGGATGTACTGACGCATCAAATTCATCACTGGGTGGTTAGTAGCCGGTGGCACTTTTCAACCCTGCTGGGAAGTTGGGTTTGGCATGAAGCCACAGCAGTGTGTGTGTGTGTGTGTGTGTGCATGTGTGTAGCACTAGGTTTGGAGTGGAGCCTGATCCCCTTCACATAGTGTTATATGAGACTTGGAGTTAAATAAATACTGGATTGACAGCTTGTTGGCAAACTATCCAAAGCATCTGGCAAATTCCAGTACTCAATAATCAATAGCTATTTTAATGTAACTGACAGTTATTTCGAGGAGTAGGGCTCACAAGTACATCTAAACAACAAGCTCTCTTCACTGATGGACAACTTGAACATTTGAAATATTTAATTTCTCACCACAAATATCTATTTTTTTGTTTTTCTCAGAACACATACATATTCTCTTCTGACAGATTACTGTGGCGTTGACCCCTGACCTCCTTAGTGGCTTGTAATGTTTGTGATCTGGGAATTAAAGCATAGTTTGTTTGGGTGGGGACTTAATGTCACCTTGGCAACCAGCATCATCTAGGAATTAGAAGATTTATACCGCTGAGATGACCTTGAACTATCTCCGGCTGTCCACGATCAATGCATGCACGTGTAACCAAGCACAGTACACCAGGTTTATTTTCCCTTTTCTTTTGACCACAGTTTGGTCGGTGCAGGTACAACAGGAATGTGCCAGATGAAACACATAAATACATCGTGCTGGCCCACTTTCAAAGGACATTGGCAGGGATAAATCTGGATAATCCTCTGAACCGTAAACAGCACCACTCCAGTTGAGCATTTGCTTGAACGACACTGATACAGTATTACTCTCAAAGCAAGTCGAGTATGGATCCAGAGAGAGGCTGATAAGCTGTGATGATCATAGTAAGGGCCATTCCTGAGAAAAAAAAAGTACTTTACTCACCACGTAATCAAAGAAAATGGCCGATAATGTCCCCCGGATAATATAGCCATTTGAGATGTGCTCGATTTGTCTTAGTGAACACTCCACAAGGCTCTGAAAAGGGCATCCAATTAGAAAGATAAGAGATCTCAAGCACTTTACAAGCAAGTCTAATATTAGGATTAGAGCTGCTTCATCTCTATCTATCTATCTATCTATCTATCTATCTATCTATCTATCTATAGAAATGTGGTTTACAGGACATAAAACAACAAAATAACCAACTAAAAATTCACTGTTTGTGTGTATGTGTGCACGCTCAGGATCAATACCATCTGTCCATCCATCCCTTCTGAGGAATGAGTGGGCATACATTACGACCTGTCACACATCCAAGGCACAATCTATTCTATTCTAGTCACACCGATGCGGACGTGACATCAAAAGCCAAGCGTCCTTCATTTATTCTCTAAAATCTGAATGTGGTCAGCCTTGGACTGAGGCCCAGTTGTGCGGTCAGTAGAAAGCGATACGACATCCAACAAAGGAGACTGTGTTACAGTGAAATCTGTAGCCGTCGTTGGAGTGGGATTGCTAGAACCGTCCTCAAATTAGGCCTTCCCCGTAGTTTGTTTTCCACCACTTCTTTCTCCTCTGTTCCCATCGCTCCCTCTCTTTATCTTACCTGTCACTCTACCTAATTAACAGCCATTATCACAAAAACAATGTCAAAGCATGTCATACTTTCCCCATGGGCCATGGTTTTGTGTATGCGTGTGTGTGTGTGTGCCACTGCAAATTGATACAGATAGCATGAATTAGAGAGGCACATCAGCCTACATATTACCCACTCACCCCTCCAAGTCAAAATAATGATTCTGTCTTACCGATGCAGAATTCATCACAGGAGAAATGGACAGGGGGAGACAGAGTAGGTGGAAGAGAAATGAAGGACGACAGAGGGATAAGAGTAAACAGAGACGGGAGAATAAGATAAATATTGGAAGGAATTTTAGAGGATAAGAAATATAGTACATGTATAAAAAACAAGATTTTGGACAACAATCTCTCCTCTCCTCATCACACTGTCAGCAGGAGTACAGACTAAACCCCTCCACCCTGTTCCTGCTTAATCATCTTCTGCTGTATGTGTGTGTGTGTGTGTGTGTGTGTGTGTGTGTGAGACCATGACTTCCTGTGTGCGAGGACACGATTATGCGCGGCTGTGCCTGAGAGTCAGGCGGAAAGGTTGAGAGAAAAAAAAAAGATAATGTGGGTTAAATGATGGGATTTGATGTGAACGGCAAACTTCTCTCCCTATGCCTCCTCTCTTCTTTTCAACATCGTCCACAGCACTTGGTTGCTATGGTAACACAGCATTACCTTGTCAGTGTTGAAATAATGTGGTGGTACCGCTGGGACCTTGATATTATAGGTGTATGTGTGTTGTGTATTCTTTTATACTAAGAGGAGAAAAGAAAAGAAAAGAAAAGAAAAGAAAAGAAAAGCCATGCATATAGGGAGATGGTATAGTGTATAAACACACACAAACATTCAAGACTAGCACACACACAATGCACACAGACACACACACGCACATTGGCTGGCTATTTTCCATCTGCTAACTAAATGGGATCTTGGGTTACAGTGGAGATCAGACATGCACTGTAACAGGCTCTGACAAATTACACACTGGTGCTGCAGAACTGCAGGCTACACAGCAGTGTGTTGAGATTATACTGACAGAAGATAACAAATCATTTATGACAAATGACTCTACTCAAACCTGTGTGTGTTACTCAAACAGGTATATACATATCCATCATGTCTTCCAAGGCACACAGTTGATGCACACTGGCCTTTTTTTTTATTGATCTTGCTTTATTGTATTGACAACATTTTAGTGAAGATACTACTAGTATAAGCTAAATAGTAAAAAAGAAGTTGACCAAGTATATGTGATTGTTGATTAGGGCTGTTTTAATTGTCAAAGAATCCAAAAATCATTTCTTTGATGCATGGTTTAGTCTACAAAAAGTCAGAAAGTAGTGACTCATCATAGAAAACACCCAAGGTGAAAAGTCAGAAAGTAGTGACTCATCATAGAAAACACCCAAGGTGATGTCCTCAGATTGATTTTTTTGCCCAGTCATAGTTAAAAAACAAACAAAAAAAAACAGCAAATTGATACATTTAAAAAGCTGAAATCAGCAAATATTTGGTTGATTAATCGACTATTTGACCACTACTGTATGTTTTTTTTTGCTATGCAACATTTCCTCACTGAGGATATTCACAAGTTGTTATATATGTAAGTGAAGACATGTATGTATATATATATAATGTTGTATCAGGCCGTGTATGTGGTGTTTGGATTCACAAAAGTCAAATTGAAACACTGCTGTTGCAGCAGCATGATAGATTTGGGTCAGACTCCTGCACAAAGGACCATGTGAAAGATTAAAGAGTTAAGAAATGCAGGCAGACTGAGTGTGCTGCAGAGGACAGCTGGTCCTTCTAGTAATAAGATAGCAGCAAGTCTGTCGACTGCATGGAAAACTGCTTGGCCCTTGCTAACATGCAACTGGTCTCAGTAACTGAAGTGACTGTGCTGATGATATCATAGCTGGGTCCAGTGTCACCCAGGGGCCCCTGGATATAAACTTACAGACAGCTGAGGTCCTAGCCATGTTGTCTAGGAGACGCTGTCAAACATCACCACGTTTAACAGGATAAAAAAAAGTCATACGACACCAGAGTCCCTATGAAGTCAAAAAAGTACGACATGACATGTTTACAGTAGTTCAAAAAACATGGGCGTGTTTGAATGGATTTGTGTGCGTATGCTGCATAATACCATTATCCTGCAACTTTGTATGGATAGAGAAACCGAACAAGCACAAGCTCTTGCTTGACTACTAAGTACTGCAGGACACACACGTACAAATGAGTTCAGGTTTCAAGTAACAAACACACACTGACTGATCCCTACAATCAATGTGTCATTTGCACCAACCTTCAAATACACACATGCCCAGACAGACGGATAGATGTGCTGACTACCGTCCTCGCTAAAATCACATCAATTAATTTTTTAAAAAGCCAAAGACAGCAAGAATTCAAATGACTGATTAAATATTTCTAGGACAACTGATTATTAATATTGCTCAATTTTGGATGGCTTGGAGTGTAAATCATTTAAAAAGTGTTATCTGACAACTAGATGGGGGTGTTGGGAGTCTTATGGGCAATGCTGCTCTTAGAGTTGCCTCCGATGTCTTGCTTCAATCAAACAGGAACAGCTTGTTGCATTTTAATGCCTTACCTTAGTTTGTTTCCTTTTTGCTGAGAGCATTGCCAGGCTTCATTTGTCAGCACTTTTACGGCGTGTGTTTGGGGATTCTTATTAAAAATTTAGTCTGACGTCTGTTTGGACTGAATTAAACTGCACGGAACAACTTAAACTTATATGGACTGAACCTCCCTATCTTCCTGTGACTGAAGCTGAATATTTTCCTTTTGGTTTGGCTGCATGGAGCACTACAGCAGGGAGGATTAGGAGCGGCTAAAATAAGCCAAAACAACAACCACCTCCTCCACAAGAGCAGCTAAAACCACTCATAAATGTTGGAAGAGGGTGAGGGGTGTACAGTAAGAGAAGGAGAAGAGAGGAGAGGGGTGGTGGTGAGGAGAGAGGAAAGGAGAAGGGAAGTAAAAGAATACTTTAGCAAAATAAAGCTCATATCGTAGGCTGTGAGAGATGAATGGTGCAGAAAGATGACCGCAATTTGACACGAGGGAGAAGCACCAGAATACACAATTTCTCTCTCTTGGGTTCTCTTTCACTCTCTCAGTTGTATAACAGTGCTTCTACCTCTAAGCTACATTGTCCTCACAAATCTCCTGTACCTTTTCGAACCCGTTATGGGAAATTCACTGTGCAGCAAAAAAAAAAATCCTCATATATTCCTACTGAGCTGCTTCAGCGCTTCAATGAAGCATTTCCACGAAAAAGTAAGACAGCACAGGATGCTGCAGGATATGTTCAAATCTCTAAAGTTTTTCCAGTTTACTTTTTTCCAAAGATTAGAATTACTGTATTATGGAGCAGAGAGGATAAGGGGAGCATTTTATGTCAGTGTGTATTCTCTGAACTATAAAATGTAGTTTCTGGAGGTTTCAACAAAGTGCTGTGTACTGTAATAAAAATTCGAATGCTTGTGGAAAATTCACGTTTCGAGTAACAGGGATTAGAGAGGATTCTTCAGCCTGAAGTTTTGGATTTGAAAATTTTATCCAGGGGAGTTAAGAAGCATTAAAAAACACAACCCTTTAAATTCAGATTTAATCCAATTTACAGCAGAACAATTATATGTTTTTAAATCTAAATCGCAATTTTAAAGTGATGGAAAACACACTTACAGACTTCGTTGTTGAGCGTTAGATGAGAACATCGATACAGTACTATTCTCATGTCAGACAGAAACAGCTAGCCTGGCTCTCTGCAAAGCAAAGTTATCACACACAAAACAAAGAACACGTTGCGGTGTGGAGGGCTGTGTGCTGCACAATTTTGTGGCTGGGCAGAAATTTCTGGGACCCTGTCACCATGAAGTTGCCAGGCAACTATACATCGGAGCTGTTTCTCTTTGCATCCGGTGTTCATGCTGAGCTAAGATAAATGGCTGCATGTATTTCCCAAAATGTCAAACTATTCCTTTAACAATGTTTCGATGAGATTAAAGAGGCGATACATCTTTCTTCAATGATTCAGCCCTTCTCTTCATTCATCATTATTAGACTTAGGTTCACTGTCTATCCAGTGGTGAAACTGCAATTCGCCATATTCTGTTCCCACTGGAAGTCTATTTTCTGACTAGTTTAAAGGGAATAAATGATGATTTTAAATGGGACATATAAAGAATCCTCTCAACTATCCTTCTCGCTGCACCATTTCAAACTTCATATTTTATCAGTGATGAGATACAGAAGCCACCAGAAGGAAGCTGAGTTACTTTAGAAGACTGATGTGACTTTCATTATGCAATCACACATATCTTCTGATATCCGTTCTGTTTTTTTTTTTTTAAACACAGCACAATGTGGACTGGGCAGTAAAGGGCTGTTTCACAGGGTTTCATCACACCCGGAGGCAGGCGACCAGTATGTGTGGCAAAAGGGAATTAAGTCGTGAATGTGTGTGAGAGGAACGAGAGAGGACATGAAAGAGGAAGTAAATTTAGAGGAAAGCAGATGGACTAACAGAGAGAGAAAATACAACAACGGGGAGCGGGTGAGACAAAGTGTGATAAAAGGCAATGGCATGCTGGGAAATAGATGCTAATAATATGTAGATGATGCAAGTGATGAAATTTGCTGGTGACGCAAAAAGCCTTGTCAGGAAGTAAAAAGTGCTGTGTCTGTGTCTGGAGTTTAGACAGTAGTTTCCTTAATATCACGCTTTGTTGGTGCTTAACACACACGCATGCACGGCCGCACAAGCATATGCCCACACACACACACACACACACACACACACAAACACAGATACAGTGATGCTGATAAGGCTTTGGATGGAAATAAAGTCAGCCACTGTAACAAGACACTTTGGGAATACAGAGCAGCGCTGAGAGACTCCAAGTGAAAGAGAATGAGGAAGATAAAGAGACTCAAGAAGTGGGAGAGAGAGACTGACACATGCAAAGACAGACAGGCAGAGAAGCAAATAAATATGAAAAGGCTTGAAGTGACACACGCAAAGAAATCCAGGAAAATCTTATCTAAAAACAGAGAGGCCAAAAAAAACTTGAAGTGAATGAGGAAAACAAAGGGAAACAGAGATAATGAGCGGAGAAGATGAAATGACTGTAGTCTGCAGGAAAACAATGAGTCGAAAATGAAATAAAACAGAGGGAATTCCCCTCCAGACTGTCACTCAGACTGCTGAACAGGAACACAGAAAGACAAAGCCAAACGCACTCGCTCATAGACACACAAAGCCAAACACGCAGCTTCTTCTTGAAAGAGATGGTTCTGTGACTCTGCAGAATGAGACTAGACTATACCAAAAATACTAGACGCACACATACGGAGAAAACAGTTAGTATGGCCACGTTTTGGTTCTGCGATGATTCTGTCAGGTGGAATAAAGGGAGGATTTTCCAGGTTTCATAGTAGAAATCTTTTCCTGGATGTATAAGCAAACACAAAATTAGCAATTTATGATCTGACAAGCAGGCAGAGACATACCGCTGTGCAGTTTCTTGAAGTTTAAACATTCATTAAAAAACTTTGTTCTCTGGCATAAAAATGACGGAAATGGAAATTTCCTGTGTAATTCCAGCATTTAAATAGCATATCAAAACTGCTTCTGGCATAAGATGGTATTTCATTAAGCCTCAGCTGCTGTTTTCTGCCCCCCCACCACCTTCTCTTTTAAATCTTTCTCTGTTTTGCATTTTTTAGTCTGTAAAAAAAAAACGCTGCTGGAGGAATGGCCCAGGTTCCACTTTGTATCTTTCATGAATTTTTCAACATCTATCAAAAGAAAATGAATTGCAATAAATTGACAAAAAGCACCCCATCTCCTGTTTCATTCCCCTTTATACATCAATCTATTTCTCTCATTTATTCTGCAGGCCTGTATATCTGCACTGAAAAGATAATTCGAACGAAATAACCATGTTTCTTCTCTCTCTTTCCTCGTCTAGTCTTCCTCTGCGTCCTCTGCCTCCTGGCAGCGCTGCTTCCAGCAGCCTCCGCCTGCCCTCCTCCCTGTCTCTGCTACTCAGATGGCTTGGTGGACTGCGGGGGCCGGGGTCTCTCCTCCCTGCCTCCCCTCCACCTACTGCCTCCGGGGAGCCGCTCCCTCCTGCTCGCCAACAACAAGCTTGCCTTGCTGGGAGCCTCTGCCTTTGTCAACATCTCCTCTCTGGAGGTCTGTACACATTGTTTAGTGCTGAAGTGAAAGTTCTGAGCATGGTGTATGTGTTGATATGTTGTTATTTATAATAATGGCATGTGCAGTGTGCATACTGAATTTCCCCCAGGACAATAATCATACTGTAGGCGGAGTCTCATACAGAACAAACTGCAGGCAACCTCCGCTCTCAGTCTGAAAAGTTAAGAAAAGTTGACATTTCAAGGTTTTTAAGGTCTACTCTCCATTAGCATATTGTGTGCAAAGCACAGCCAAGTTGGTATTTAAAATATAAGATGGATAGCCACTGCGCCTGCCAAAAAGGCTTGATAAATACAACCTCATTAGTTCCAACCTCTGACTGCTGTTTACTTCCAACCTTAGACACAAACATTGTTATTTAGTACATCAAATAATGGATCAGATCAATTCACCGTCAATGCTTAATGAATTGGGAAACTTGTGAGAATCAAGTCTCAATTATTTCCTTCATAAAAATCAACAGTACTTTATATCACTGCATGATATATACACACACACACAAACACCTGAAAGGTCAACAACCTAATTAGGTGAATCTCCACATTGCTGAGCATGCATCTACTGTGAAGCTGTAAAAACAGAGTCAGTTTGTTCCATCAATAGGTTTTACACTCATCCTACCACTGCACTCAAGTTACTGTGAGTAGGAGTGTCAGCTTACGGTATAAAATGTGCATTAAAGTTCTGGAGCAGTTAATCTATTTTTAAAGATTCCTACAGGCCTTGTGCAGAAAGTCACTCAGAAAGGTTTTATTTTATTTTATTTTATTTCACTCTTTATTTTCAATAAGTGTCAAAAATGTTCTAAGTGAAAATATTAATGTTTTGTGTATTTCAGGAGTTGGACCTCTCTAATAACTACCTGGATAATTTACCTGGTGGATTATTCAGAGACATGTCCAACCTGACAAGACTGACTCTGCACAACAACTCACTAACAGTGATGGACAGAGAACTCTTCCAGGTAGGCACTGACCAATATACATCATCAAAGTAATTAATGAAACATTCCCTCTGAAACTGCATGAACACTCTTCTTTGTCTGAAATATACTGTGTAAGATTTACCAACAGATCAGTCAATAAACCAAAATGCTGACACTGTTTGAACTCCTGGGCGAGACTCCACAGACTCTGTTTAGGGAGTAGACCCAGCCTGTGAGGATATACATGACTGGGCTCCTGTCCAGGTGGTAAATTAGTAATAAACCATTTGCTCAACACTTTCATCCGCTTTTATCTGAACCAACGCAGTCAGCAGGGTGAGCTTGTGTCATAACTTCACTCGAGACCTTACTAAAACAAGATTAGTCCATCAAGTGTTGCAATGGTGCCTTTTGGCAACAGTGAAATAAGCCAATATTATTAATACGAGTGCCGCGTACAGTTCTGTAAGGTGTGAGGAAATATGAATAAACAAAGAGCTTGTTTTGATGTTTCTACAGGGTTTGGGCGGTCTTCAGAGACTGGATCTGTCTCTGAACGGTCTGTCCTCTGTCCCCCTTGGGCTACTGGACGAGCTGCAGAGCCTCAGGTAGACATCAACACACTCACATGTGTTTTAAGCTGACCATAATTTACCAATATATGGTTGAAGGACACAACTTTTCATCTATTTAAATCATTCTTCTGCTTGTTTTAAATCACAATTTGCTTGGAAACAACGACTGAATTTCGTGAAATAAAAAGACGATATAATCATATTATCAATACATATTTACAATGAACTTCAACCTGTGATAATATTGAATTATTGCCCAGGTGTGGTAGCGCAGCACACAAGAGTGAATTCTTCTCTTTTGTTTGAGTTAAGAGAATAAACTTCTTTTATTCTAATTATTTCATAGTTGGCTGTCTCTAGCCGGTAACAGGCTTCATGGTTTGGAGAGGGCAGCATTTGAGCCACTTGCCAACCTGCAACACCTGGAACTGGGACACAACCCCTGGGAATGTGACTGCAACCTCCGTGATTTCAAACACTGGATGGAGTGGCTGCTGTACAGAGGTAGATGTTTGATTCGTGTTCGAGGAGCTTCGAAAGGGGGCGTTTGATTTCAATTAGGGAATAGGACAAAAAGGGTGAATAAGTCATGAAGTAGTGGGCAGAAACTACAGAATGTAAGCTCACCTTAGAGTTGTGTGTTTCTGTTTGTGCATGCCTGTGCTTTTAGCATGGTAATATAACTGCAGCTGTGTGTGAATGCACATCACCATGCTCTTTGTGTGTTTATCCACGTGTCTCTGCAGGCTGTTAATACATCAGATAACCACAGCTGCTCTCCGCTCTCTCTTCATGTGTAAAAATCTACATTCACCTCAGCGCCTCGGGCCTCAGCTGCCCCGCTAATGAAGCATCTCTTCTCTTTTCTGCTCCATTCTCCTCCTTTGCTTCATTCTGCCCTCTTCTGCTTTGCTGGGCTCTACTCTCCAGCTCAGTTCGGTACACTTCAAACGCAGTCAGACACACGACGGACGGGATCATTTAATAATCCATCAGAGCAGCAGGAAAGAATTGCAGGGAGACTTTTTCATATTTGAACATGAAAGCATGACAGAAGCTGTTAAAAGGGTAGATGATGCACGATATGTGTTACAGAAAGTAAGACAAAGCACCCAACAAGTGTGAAATGTTTGGTGACAGCAGCCTGTGTTGACTTCTGTCTCTTGCGAACCTCTTTAAGCACACATATACAGCTGGGATATTTGGAGATACTTGGAGAGTGAGCTCTATTTGCAGAGAGGAAGCTTTTGTCACACTCAGATAAAAGCATCTGGGGGCTAAATAACACTTCCTTCATTCTGTCTTTGTATTATCCCCCTCCTTTATCTCGTTGTTTTGGCTGCTTTACGCATCTGAGGACGCAGATCAATGGCAACACGCGACGGAGACGGATACTATGCGTGGAGACAAATGCAGCATGATGATAACAAAGTAGATCCCCCACCCTTGGCGGCAGCCTGTGGGAATTAGTGACGTTATTTTTCTCTTCCACACTTACACTAGAGCTCTGAATCTGCTGAAGCTAGGCATGTCATCTCATGAATTATAGAAAGGCTTAGTTGAGGCTATCTCCAACTTCGTGTAGAGGGCACAGCAAACTGTGTGTGTGTGTGTGTGTGAAGTGATGTATGACTCATCCTTGTGTTGGTCCAACCACCCCCCTTCTCCGTCTTTTCCTCTCTCTCAGTTAATTGGCAGTGCTTTACAGGCATAAGGCATTTCATAAATGACCTCTCCCCATCCTCCTGTCTCTGCATCTCTTTCTTTCTCCGTCAGGCGGGAAAGTGGACGCGGTGGAGTGCACGCTACCGAAGGATCTGCGTGGGCGAGACATCCGCGGCGTTCCAGTGGAAATGTTCAACTACTGCCTCCAACTTGAAGATGAGAATGGAGGGGGAGGTGACGGTTCTCGTTCAGGACAAGGAGGCGTTCCTCCCTGCAGCAGGAATGCACTTAGCCCCAGTGGGGCAACACTGAGTTCTGACAACAGCAACGCTGGGGATGACTCCACTTCAAACACAGGAGGCGGAGAGGCCTCGTCAGATTGTGTCCGAGCCCGTTACCGACCTGTGAGCGTGCGCCGCGCAATCGGCACGGTGGTGATTGCAGGCGTTGTGTGCGGCATTGTTTGCATCATGATGGTTGCAGCCGCGGCTTACGGCTGCATCTATGCCTCGCTGATGGCCAAGTATCAGAGAGAGCTGAAGAAGAGGCAGCCATTGATGGGAGACGGTGAGGCAGATGGAGAGGATAGGGAGGAGAAACAGATCTCCTCCGTGGCCTAGAGGAGTGACAGGACGGGGGAGGGTTGGCATGTCAAAGGGTGAAGGTTGTAAGGGGTGAAAATTAAAAGGGCTCGAAGAGGAGAGAGATGGAAGAGCTTGTTTTATGCACACAGACAGTTATGGTATCTCTCCCTCTGACTCTCAAACTGACACCTTTCTCACACTTTTTGTCTTCCTTTCTTGGTCCTCTTTCTATTTTTAACCTTCTTCCTCTCTGTCCCACTCTCCAACACACTCGCTCACATACCTTATCTGTTCCCTGATTTTCTCCTTCATTTGGAGCCATTCTCACTGCGGTATTTGTTACCAATCATCCCTTCAACTCGCCTACCAACCACCTACTGCTGCTCTTGGCTGCTGCTGAATTTACCATAATATTGGCTGAGAGAAAAAAAAAGAAAAAAAAAACGATTTGGTACTCTCTTTAGTATGAAACATATCATTTAAGCTGTTGCAAGACACTCATGGTGTATAATCAGTCAGTATTTCTAAAACTGGATTGAATATTCAGGGATTCACAGTATATATGGTGTCGATTGGACCAATATTCACAAAGCTGAGAAGAATCTGTGGTATTAGGTAGTGCCCAGCTCTTATTTTGTTTGCAACTTTCTCCTCCTCAACCTCTCCAAAGCCAATAGTTCCTCAGAAAAAACAGGACTCCAGCCAAGATCCCTTCACCCTCGTCTGGTCTAATGCTCTGACATTCCCTTGAACCTCAAAGTCTCAAAGAGATGTCATTTATATAGTTAAAGCCTCTCTAGTGCTTTGTCGCAGAGGGATACTGGGATATTATTATGTTGATAGAAAATCAAACACAGAGTTTCCTGAGTCTAGTGTCTCTTAAATTGTGTCAAGAATGTTACAATATGAACAGGAAATCACTTTGATTGACAAAATGATCTTTCAAATTGATGAGGACAGAGACAATGGTTAGATATTCTCCCCTATTTGGACGGATCTCTCTCTCTGGATCTTCTCTGGACCAATAACATCCTCCAGGAGTCACAGACTGGAGCTGTGTATTCTACGATGACTCAGTTCAATGGGGGAAGCAAACCATTTTGACTGGAATTTGAATTTGCTGTATTTGTCACTGTTCCTCGGAATGAGGCTCTTGCTTACTTGATGCTTGGTAAAAGATTAGGATTTGTACCTGAACAGGTCAAAAGACTCTTATCATGGTGGGAAAAAAAAAGGTCAATACTACTATTTTCTTGTATTCCTTGGACTTCTAGCGTTGCTTCTAGGCTGGTTCAAGGGAGTATTTACAGTGGTTTTAATCAAGTTGCTGAGATTTACAAAAGGACCATAGACATCTGCTTAAAAGCAAATCTTCTTTGTTCGGAGCTGATTTTCAGACTGATTTCACCCCTCAGAGGGAAATGTTTGCTACTATGGCATGGAAGCACTATCTCAGAGAACCCTGTCTCCTGGCAAGGACTACAGAAATTCATCTAAAGGACTACAAACTTCAGACTCCTGCACTTTATTTCCCTGATCAGATCCCCTCTGGTCTCCCTCCTCCCTCCTCCCTTCCCTCTTTTTCTTTCTAAGATGGACGATTCGCCCAGAGGGATTATAACGAACATGGGATTAAACAAAAAGACGCTGCTATTTCCCTCCTCCTCCCCCTTTTCATCCCTTTATCTCTCCATCCATCTTTCCATCCAGTGCTATTTATGGAAGGTTTTTCATGCTTCCCTAAAGACGTCCACCTCCTTTCTTTCCTTTCATCCATCCTTGTTGTCCTAGTGTTTTTCCTGACAGGTCAGCAATATGCAATGGAAGTTGTGTCACCATAACATGAACATTATGCTACTGCCAAAGAGTCCTTCTGTTGTAAACTTAATTATTGTCACTTATTTGAGAGGAATCTGTTTGATTAGCTTTTTTTAATTTTTATCAGTGCATTTAAGAGAAGCTAGTCTGTTTGGTCTGCGTAGTCTTTTCATAAGCATCCTTTTCATTATGCCCTAAAATGTTATTTAATATTTAAGCTTTCACTTATGTGTTTTCAGTGACAAACAATCTCAGTAAAATATGGCTTTCATTGCATATTGCCTCCCTACAGGCGAGCTATTGTTCCCTCTCAATTTTTAATTGGCTGGAAATGAACTTATATTAATAGTGTGCTATCTTATACCCGGGTATGATGCAGATAAATATTATTATATTAGTCTCTAATATGGTGTGTTGGCCCAGCAATCCCCAAATGTTTTTGGACGTAACTGTTTATGGTTTTCTGTATCAATTCATGATGTTTGTCTTTTGTTGTGTTAATGACTTCTGTGTTTTGTTTTGTTTTGTTTTAGGTTTTAATATCTCTGCAATGTTTGTTTATCCGTCGTGTTCATT
Organism: Larimichthys crocea; assembly: GCF_000972845.2. Taxonomy (NCBI): domain Eukaryota; kingdom Metazoa; phylum Chordata; class Actinopteri; family Sciaenidae; genus Larimichthys; species Larimichthys crocea. The sequence goes on along the minus strand of NC_040030.1, from coordinate 9,326,058 downwards.
TAGTTGTGTTCGGTAGTTGGTGAAGTTTCTGCAAGAGGCATAGAAAGAGTTTGGCCATTGGCAGTGAAAAGGGCCCCATACTGCTGCCTCGTCTCTGAAATGTATCAGGGTGACATTATTTAGCAGAAGTCACATAGGCGACAGATAACCTTATCATTTTAATAGTATTTTCTTCATGTAGTGCTACAGGACCAATTTCATCTCCTACAAATAATAAACACAGTGCCCATATTCTCACTGGTTACTATTTCTACAACATCCAAACATGATAACTCGCATGGTTAAGATGTCGCAAATATTTGACAACTAAATCAAGCATGAAAAACCTTAGTGAAAGGTTATGGTCTTGGTTATATAATAAAGACGTCAACAGCAATGCCTTGTATGAGATAAAATATGAGATAAGAAAAAAACACTTAAACTCTTCTCGCCCTCCACATTTTGCTGCATTTATTATAAGTATTAGACTAAGTCTTGGATCAGAATAGTTGCATAGAAATAATATTTGTAGGAGATCGAGCTGGCAGGAAGTCAAGATGCACAAAAATCTGGAGTCCGGCCTATAAATGTATTGCAAATTAAGTCTAGACACACTTCAGCAACAATGGTCAGGTAAAAATTCCTTAGATATAAATTAAAATGAATTATTGCCATCTTCAGAGCTGTGTGAAAACAAAGTGATATTTTAAAATGACAAGTGTAAACATAGCCATGAATTTCACAGGGATTCTGGGGCAGTAACTGGAAAAAAAATAAATGCAATGGCTAAACTCTGTCTATGAATCTAGAAACACTGTCCTCTCACTCCCTGGTCTGCAGGTCTTGTGTTGTTGGTAGCTAAGTATCTTAGCTAGCTGAACCTGTTCCTATAGCCTGTGTGTGTAAAGAATAATAAATTCTAGTTTGTTACGTAAAAAGCTGCAGCAGCCATGATGACTGAGGGCCTCAAGGACTACATTGCCCTGAAATCTATGGTGTGTTGTGTTACTATGATGATTGTGATTATGACAATGATGATATGATGATGGTGATGAAGCATTTCTTGGTCAATATGCATTGATTTAAATAAAAACATATCACACATGTCAAATTTACATCCAGACCACTGACAAGCATTGAACGATAACTTCCCATTCTTTCAGAATTATCAAAAGCACAAAATAGAGTATATATCATGCTGGCTAGGAATTTGAAAATACACTATTACAGAGTAGATCTGGAAATTTTTCACATACGGTATTGGGAAATGACAGTAGACTAACATTTTTATAGCCTGGAATGAAGTTAAATCATATTTGCCAGTAAAACTAACTTCAAAAATGTGTTGTACTTTATAAACTTTGAAGTCAAATGAAGAGACGGAAATGGTTTGCCATGTACAAATTACATTTTTGAGTGAAGGAGGAAGCCGGAAAATATGACGGTGTGAGATTAAGGCAAGAACTCAAGTGGAATGAATACACAGGGTCAAATGAGATTACATATCAGTCATGATAACAGCTCATCTGTATACTGCATCTCATTTTCTCTGTCCTTTGTCCTCTCACCTTTCTCCATTTCTCACTTCCTCTCACTTATCTTGTCTCCATTTATCTTTCTGTCGCCTTTCCTCCCATCATTTTTTTAGTCTTTTCACCTCCTCTCGTCTTTGCCCTCTTTATCCTTTGCTCTGTTTGGTCTATTGTGTCGTTTTCACTCTGTCACTTCCCCCATCTTACCTCCTTTTAGGGTTTATCTTTATTCCAAGCTTCCTCTGCTCCTCCTCCATGTCAAATATGCTCTCTCTATCCTTTATCCTTTCCCCACTCCCGCTCTCTGATTTTTTTTACCCACTTATCTCTCTTTCTTTCAGTCTGCTTCTCTGTCAATGGGACCGTATTACATTTATTTACATATAGCCATTCCTGCCACAGAGATATGCTAATCCATTCCTGAGCCTTAGAGCAGTATAAGCATAGTCGTTTTTTGTAGTCACTGTTGACTGATTTTGGATCAGCCTCTGAAATACAAAATCCCTGGCCTTCATCACAGGAGGAGACATTAAATCTCCACCAAATCAGCGTGAAAGCCGAACACAACATTAGAAAACTGACCAGGTTCTCTTCAGACAAACACTGACACTCAGTGGTCAGAACTGAAACCACAATCTTTTCAGCTGATGACGGCAATGCAAATATGAATTATTATTTGCATTTAAAAGAAATTCTTACATTTCCACCAGTGAAACACAGCTCTGTTGCATAAATTAGCAGCTTTTTATCCACTGTGCTCCTCATAAAGTGAATGTGAATGAGCTATTTTTTGTGTTGTTTTGTTTACAGATTTACATTTCATTTTCTGATTTCACAGTATGCACATACACACTCTAGATCGAGGCATAGGTAATACAAGTATAGAAGTCACGTCAAAGGTAAGTACGGCACAGATTTTTGGTTGTATGTGTGTGTGCGCGCCCCTTGACGAGGCAGCTGTGAATATCACCCCTTGTGTTCAGAAGGTAAACGCAACCCTCGCTCACACAGACGCAGCAAGAAATAGATGTGAAGAGGAAGCGAGCGAACAAAGAACCAAGAGGGAGAGTGACACGACAGGGAAAAGAGAGTAACGAGGGGAGGAGAAAGCGTGGGGAAGGAAAAGGAGACAGGTCTGACAGCTCCGGAGGAGAGAGGCTAAGAAAAGAGAGATGTATGTGAGGGTTTAACAGGGTAAGGAAGAGTGTCAAAGGGTGAAACACTTTGAGTAGTGTATGCATGTGTGTGTGTGTGGGTGTCTTAAAGAAAGTCAGAGAGCAAGTCCATAAAACATTGATACATTGATTTTGTTAAAGTGAAGCAGCTGGTAGACAAGCTGTGCCACTTGACATGCAGTGACGCAACACTGACTGAAAACGGTGACGCCTGACCTCCTATAGGCGACAAATGTTTGCAGATGTACCATCATGACTTTCTTTTAAAAGGTGTAATAGTTATTTCAGATGTTACTGAGAATTTACAGGCACAGTTGGCTACGGCAGAGCTCTGGATTCGACATACTGTGACGTCAATGATTCCAAACAAGCAGAGAAAGCAAGAATGAAGCAGAACGGGGGAGGAAAAAAGAGAAAAAACTGTAAGAATGAGAGGCCGTGAGATTAAAAGAGCGACAGAAACACATCTATTTTGAACTCTCTCACTTCTTCCCGCTCTCCCTGTTTTCCATTTCCAAATATAACGTGATTTTCACACCTCAGACAATTTAGAAGAAAGCTGTGAAATACAGATAAGAGTGGATGTTTGTGTGAGTGTTTTGTCCAAGTGTGTATGGAGTGTTGTTCTGTCTGTCACCAAATGCATCCAGGAATACACTATGTGTATATGCGCGCGCATGCACACACACACACACACACACACACACGCTCTCAGGATGCAGCTCCAAAGAGTAATGTTTCACCTAGATAACTATGACTGATGAGTGTGTCATTCACAGATGGGCTTACCAGGCCGAAACACACAGTAACCAACACATCAGGAAATTAAAAGAAAGCCATAGACTGTGAACGATAAGACAAAATGCTCTGAAATACAGCTCACAAAATCTTTCCTCATGGAGAAACATCTTTAAAAAAACATTACACAGATAATCATCGGAGTGAAATTAGAGCTCAGGAGCTACTGAAGAATCCAGACACAACAAAGGTGAAATAATCTCCAAGCATCTCCAATCGCATGTTTACAATTAGAGTTGGACCAATACGTCCGCAGCCCGATATTATTGGCTGATATCAGTTTGAGGTTCATTCTTGACCTTGGAAACAAAGCAAGGTTCTATTTAGCATCTGTTCTGGACCTTTCTCTTATATCACAGAAAAGGTTTGTTGTCATGGGATTGTAGCTGTTCAAATTTACATTTTAAATCAGTGCACTCTCGCAACTTCTTGGCCATGTTAGTTTAAAAGCCAAACTTTATGACAGCTCTGTTTCTTACATGTACTGTTGTACTGTAAAGACTGTAAATCCGTACAATAATATTTAAACATCTTTATCTAAAAAACAATATTATCATCAGCTTTTTATCAATATCGAGTACTGATACCAGTGGTAGCCTCATATTCAGTACTGATCAAGTCTGGTTTTAATCGCAATTTTTGTCTACAGTGTTTATCCTGTTTGCAGAAATGTAAGCATTTGATTTACTTATGGATTCATACAGCTCACACAGTTTTTGTGTCCTCAGAAAAAACTTGTTATCTTATCCAGAACAACTCCAAATGAACAGAACAACGGAGTAAGTAACACCAAACAATGAATATGAACAAGCTGTTGTCTGTTCCAACGAAACAAAACAGCCAAAAATAAAATGTTTGAGGGTTTTCCTTGGAGTGAATTCCATTGTATACCCAATAAACATGGCAAAGTGTTACTGACAAAGCAGCACATCACAACCACAACACAATTTTACCAGTAATTACCATCCAATCAGCAAGTTCAAATGTCACCGCCAAATCAGTAAGTCAATTTTATCATGTGTGACAGCAAGCGAAGACAGAGAGAGGAGACAATGAAGAGACAGGAGATGTTTCAAACATGCAGGGGGAGAAAGCATTGCAAGTGCATGTGTAGAAAAAAAGATAAGAGAGAGGGAAAAGACACAGAGAGTGTGTGTGTGTGTGTGTGTGCGTGTGTGTGTGTGTGTGTGTGTGTGTGTGTGTGTAAACAAAAAAATGTCATCCTACCTCCAGCGATGGCAGTTTTCTTCCCCACCGTAACAGTGACAGCAGTGGTAGCAATTGCTATCCTCCCTGCTGGTTAGAGCAACATACACACACAATTAGCAAGAATTTACAGTACTGCATCAATACATGGACAGGTGGACGCATGCATATGTACATCACAAACACACAAATACTCCTTCCAAATGTGTAAACATGCATGAGCGTGCACAGGAACTGAAAAGGAAAATGTTCCCAGAATATTTCATGTTCTCGCATATATCATTTGTAGGTCTGTGAACACTAACAGTGATAGTGACAGCTGAAGTGTTAGTATAGCTATGCCAAAATGTGTTTGGAAATATGTGGGTGACAGATTTGACTTGGACCCACTAGGTAATATTTAATAAAAGTCATGCATTCATCTTCTGTGTGTCTATTCACGGCCTTCGTGCCACCTGATGCCAACTGTCACCGAGCCACAAATTCCAGCCAGATTAACAGTTTAAACGTTACGTAACACAGAGTATGAGAGCTAATCAGCTAAAACACTCATAACAGAAGGATTGTGTGTGTGTGTATGTCTGCCCCATGTTTATATCTCCACTATTTACTCCATTTTTTTTGCCTCCATGACAATCATGCATTCATAAAATTCTGCGATTTTGATGAAGGTGAGATTCCTTTGTTGTTTTGCCGTGGAGACTTGTCACATAATAACAGTAGTAACTGAACAACAGAGGTAACACAGCCGACAAACTCAATGAAACCAGACTTTTACTTCTCAACGAAAAATTCGTCAAAGAAAGATGAGATAATGACTCAGCACTATGCAAATTAACCAGACCCCTTTACTGGCTCCCTAAGAGAGGAGAGGAGGTTGCCATACTTTGATTGCATGCTCGTGCAGTGAAAGAGAGAGAGAGAGGAGAGAGGGAGAAAGAGAGAGAGAGAGGATTAATGTGACAGAGACAGAAAAACAGAAAACGACAGAGACTGTTAGGAAGAAATGGAAGACCACGGTACACATCATGCTTTGAGGTGAGGAGGAACAGAATGAGAATGAATAAAAAAAGGAGGCATGCCAAGTATAAGTAAAAGTTTTCCTCTACCCTCCTCCTCCTCCTCCTCCTCATCATCATCATCCTCATCATCATTCGCCTCCCTCCGTTTCCTCCCTCCCTCCTCCGCTTGGAGCTCCACCTCCTCTGCACTCAAGGTGGCGCTATAGTCAGCCTCATAGTCCCTGAATATATCTGAACACAACAAACTACATCTAACAACAACCTAAAACATATATGTAAATATATATATATAAGTCCATGGTTTTAAATGATGGCGATATGATAAAATGTTTCATTACGTGTAAATGTAATATGAAACATTTACCACCATCATGGAGTAAAGACTAAACTTGAACATCCTAATACTGCGCAGTATCTTTTATATTTAATGTCAAGATCATGCGCAGATTCAGTACATACCTGGACATACATGCGTATATACTTACTTCAAGTAAGTGAGGAAGTGGATATATACACACATCCTGTGCTCTGTCATAAGGAAGGGCAGTATTATCATCCTCATATTCAGTGAACGTACTGCATTTCAACAAAATTATATTTAAGTACGCACTATGTTGTAAAGATTACATTCAAATTCCTGTGCTTTGATGCTGTCTAAAGCACTTTGCTGTAAACATATTTTTTAGAGGATATAATTCGAGTGGAGCTAAACGAGAAATTAAATTCAGAGGCAGAGAAAGGCCGGGCTCAAAATCCCATCTGTTTACTGACTTTCATCTCACGACTAGATTTAAAAGGTGGAGTTAAGTGTTAGTATGATGTGATGATAAACATGATGACAGTAGCTGTTAATTTTGTCGCTCTCGAGCTGCTGATTATTCTTCACAGCAGCAAAGTTCCCAGAATAAGAGCTCTGGTAAAGAACAAACTTTAAAAAAAATAAATAAAAAATCAGTCACGAACTGAAACAAACAAATTAATGTTTAAACTTTCCAAACCTGTGTTGGATTCAAACTACATAAATATACAGAGAAGTAAACAGAAAGGAGCTGTTGTAGCCTGCAGGCTATAGAGAAATGAGCCTGTCACTGAGAGAAGTCTGGCTCAACCTGCTGAACGTGGCTGAGAAAATTGGAAATAAAACACTAGAAAGGGTGTTTCGTGAGCCTGTGTGTGTGTGTGTGTGTGTGTGTGTGTGTGCATTTGCTCAGTAAAGGTATGTCCTCTACCTCTAGTCTCTTGTCTGGGCATGTAGTATAGAAACTGTCCAGCTGGGTACTCAGCTGCTCTGCGATACCACTCTGGGAAATGGTCCAACGTGAACATATTCTCCTTGTCTGCGGAGGTCAGGAAAGACCTGGGGAGAGACAAAAATAAGCTTACACAAAAGAAAAATACTATCTACTGCCTAAAAATGATGACAACAGCAAAGAAGGAAAGAAGCAAGAATGAAAACAAGGACAAGCTAAAGTGGAAAACTAAAAGGAATTTAGAAATTTGGCAATAAGTGAGGAAAATAAAAATAGAATAATAATATCGTGAAGCAGTGAGATGAAGGAGGAAAAGAAGAAGCGTTAAGAAACAAGAAAGATGTTTAAGAGACACAATACTAGACAACTACATCGTCTGAGATGCTTTAAAATCCTAGACAGCAGCTGAGATACAAGGATTTACTGGAAAAGTGTAGTTTGGTTGTTATTAAATGTTCATATATCATCAAATATGAAATCTAACTGTACATTCTACCAAACAGGGTGACAATAAAATTTAAGGCACAACACAAAAAAAACAAATGTACAGTGTTAGCAACATTAACTGCTAATGCATTCATTCGTTTTAATCATTTGCATGACTGTAACTGGGATTTTTAACAGAAGATATTAATTGTACTGACCACCAGAGGGCGGACTCTCTCCTCACTGTAATTTCAGCTTTAATTCATGTTTTTAAGGACTATCACTCTCACATAGTCAGCACTTCTTCTTTTAACCCCATTTTTTAACCCCTTGGTTACCTGTAGGTATTTAAAGTTTTAATGTGATGATATATAATATAAAAATACTCACTTGCCAGTTCTTTTCTCAATACCAGTGTATCTCTGGAATCTCATCAGGCCCGAACGAGTCCCCAAGAACGCTGTCTCTATCCCCTCGTCCACACTGAAACCCGGAGAGAAACATTGGACAGAAAAATAGACAGAGGTGAAGCAGATAGAGTGAAAAAGCTAGTATTTGTAAAAAAAATTAAATTTTTAAAAAAAAAGTCCACATCTTAATTAAAAGAACATTCAAATTATGTGGGTTTGCATTTGTGTCAGTATTCACCCAGATGTGTTGAGCATTAGAGCTGTCCAGTAAGCTTCCATAGGAGCCGTGACCACAGCATCAAATAGAGTTTGTTCTATCAGCAGTGCATCACCTATAAAGAGACCAACGGGAATAACATATATGAATGGTAATGAATGGCAAGGGAAAAAGAAAGAGGAGGGCAGAAAATAAACATCAAGCATTGAATAAAGAAAACCGTTTCAAAATCACAAGACTGGATCAGTGTGTTCCATTTTTGTTTGTACAGTTCACGTGCAGAAAAATAATCTTGTTTTAACGTTTGGTTAGGTGCTTTAAGACTATTAAGTCTGGCCATTATTCTTGATTTTACTGTGATTTTGAAAACAAAACTTGAAAATATCATAAACTAAGATAGGGCTATGTTGTGTTTAAGGACTGCATGCTGTGTAAGTGTGTTCATTTCTTGTTTGACCTCTGCAAACACACACTATTCATTTACTGATAAGTTGCAGGGTTGAAGGTTGTTTTATTTTTCGATGAATCAAAAGATGATGAGGGTCCACTTACATTCCAGATCTGCATCTTTGCCTGTGAGGTATCGCTTCACAGCCTCTAGCTGCGTCAGCTTACGATGGTCTGGATCAATGTCTGTCTCACAGTAGGTCCTACAAGCGCACAGAAACGTACACTGACTGTAGTCATGTATTCACGAAGAGCTCCGAACACTTACACTGGTGGGAGTCCCATAACGTCTATATTCTGCTAGTTATACAGCACTCACCATTCGCTGGCTATGATCAGGTCTGGAGCCTCTAAGTCATGAAGACCTGACAAATAAAAATAAAAAAAATTGAAAAAGCCATGAGAGAGAGAGTATAGGAAAGGTACACACAAATACCAAGAAACTTAAAAAGACTTACCCTCCTCCACAGAGACATTTCCAATGAAGATATATTGTCCATATCCCTGAGTCAACACTATACCCAGACTGTCAAACATAGAGAAAATAACATTATTTTAGTACCTGTTATGCCAAAAGCAGAATGAATCAAGCACTTGTTACTTTTGTTATTTTCTCTATACAAGTAGAGGCCTTGCTTTGTTGGATAAGGTGAATAAAACCTTTTAAATACTGACAAAATGAGTTAAAAGACATCAGACAAACCTGAATGGTGTCTCATTGATGACGGTGTAGAAGTAATCATTTTTCAAGAACATCACTCGCCTCTGTGAGAGCCAGAAAGAATGCAGAGAGAAACAGCTCGTACTTAAAAGATGCACAAGGAAACAAAAACTTGGATAATATTAGAAAAGACAATAAAAACCCCACAGGAAGAAAAGGCTGTAAAAATCACAAAAACAAAACTACTCACTCCTTTATCGACTGAAGTTTTTACATCTAAGGACAACGTGCCAGTTTCTCCTTTAACCATGGCCGTCCTCAGCTGAAACACAGACGCCACACATTCAACACTGTGCTTGTTTCATCGTGTAATAACAGACGCCACACATTCAACACTGTGCTTGTTTCATCGTGTAATACTGTAGATCCTGAACAACACAACTCATACTGACATTCAAGACTCAAGATTCAAGGAGTTTTATTGTCATTACAACATGGGATGAAACAAAAATTGGTTTCCCCTGGTCCCGGAGCAGCCCAATATGAAATATAAAATATAAAAAAAAAAAAAAAAAAAAAAACAAAAAAAAAATAATATATTATATATATATAATATATATATATCTATAATATAATATATAAATATAGACATAGAATGAAAACTAGAAAAGTGCAAATTTCAATTTAGAGACACCAGATAATTAGTAAAAATGTACTTCTTTCTCCTCAGTGTTTTCCCATTCTACCTCTGACAGATCAACACTGTTATAGTTGGGTTTGGGCTTTAGCTTTTCCCCTCCTATACTGTACAGACACAAACACAAGTCTTCAGCAACCTATCACATGCTATTATGTATAAAGTGTCTCAGTTGCAATAAACACTGTATGATACAATCTTTGTCGTACCAGAGGTCGTAGGTCAGGATGAGACAAGATGTAGCGCGTTATTGGTGAGTGAGTAGGCATACCATGGACACCCAGCTGAAGAGACACATTAACATCACATTATGAATGCAGTGTCACTGATAATCTCTCGACACATTGTATATTATAGCTGGTTTACCTTGTATCTTGGCGCTAATCTCATCAGTTCTCTCAAAGCCACATCAGTCCCTACCACTCCGAGCAGAATCCCGTGAGACAGCTAAAAGGAAACACAGAACAGCTTCATATACATACAATTTTACATGATGTCTGTGAAAGGTAATGTTAGTGATGGTGATTAAAATGATTACATACAGTCTCTTTCTTCTTGCTGAACACAGGCATGGCCACCGAGGTCATCAGGAGCAGACTTTGGGCCTGAGTGTTGAACAGCTGTGGTACACGCATACACACAAACACAATGTAAACAACTGTAAAACTGAATTAAGTCGGAGGAGTTTATTCCTGTTGGCTCGAAGTGGAAAATGAAGTGAAATATATGGAGATGAATTGGAAGATGATGTGTAATTTAGTGAATCTAAATCGGTCTGAAGCAGAGGACATTAATTAGGCTAAACAAACGACCACAACTGTTCGGTGATGTAAATATAAGACAAATCAACATTATAGATACTTTAATACTGTATTTTATAAGGCTAACACTACTTAAAAAAAGCTACATTAAAGCTCTAAGTATGATTACCTTTTGTGTGCTTGGTAACTGAAGGTGGAGATGGAGATGAGGAAAGACAACAAGCATGAAATGGCAGTGAAAGATATGTCACGTGTGGTATACATGCAAAGATGCTGAAATAAAGGCAACTAGCCACAGATGCAGGAGGAAAAGAGAAACTGCAATTATTGAGGAAATGCAAATATTACTGCTTGAGCAACATAGTTGTTCAATGCATTGCTGGCTGGATGATATGACTTCTTGAGATGTGAAACCAAAGCACCACTAAGTAAAGTGTTAGAGTATGTGATAACTGTCTTTTACTGTCTTACCATCATTTGAATAGGATAGTACTGTATAGTTTGCTGTAAATTAGTTTCATTGGAGGATTATGTTGTCCATTTAAGTTAAAGTAATCAGTAATTTATTACGTTTTTCTACTTCAACACTGGCTGATAAATAGGCTATGTCTCAGTGTTGCAGTGTTTGATAGGTGGTTGTTACAGTGTTTATGGTGTCTGGGTGATCAGGTAGGCATAGTTGTTATAGGAGGTTTCACGTCATAACCTAGCTGCTATTAGTACTAGGTGGTTGCTAGACTGTGGCTAAGGTATTTTTGCAGACATTTCTAGAGCATGATGGCTACACATTTGTTATGGTGTTCTGTGTGGTTGCTAGGATGTTGCTGGGATGAATTAGATGAAGGGGGTTTCAGCACAGGCAAAGATGTGATTAAACTAGTTTAAAATGTTTTCATGACCAGCGACAGAGAGACCTTAAGTAATAGCACTGGCGTCCTAAATGAGTCTGACATTTTGATTGTGCATGCCAGATGATATTGACGCAGGATAATGAGAGAAGCAGACTGACCACACTGTCCATATAAGCCTCAGTCCAGATGATGTCGTGATCATGGTTGATGACCATTGGCCGACTGAGGACATGGAGGTACTCCATAACGTTTTCCTGGACGTCAGCCAGTGTGGAGACGTGTGTGTAATAACCTGCAGAACACACACAAATACACACACACACATAGCATATATCACCGATTAGTGTACTCGAATGGAAAAACTAGGACCCATAAATTTTAGAAAAGAAAATGTTGACCACATTATTTTTATCTGTCTTGCTTCTGGCCTTTGGGTATTATATTTAGTGCAGCATACTCATTTATCTGACTTCTGAAAATCTGGTATTCCCAGAAAACACTAAGCTGTTTTTAATGAAGACAACAGCTTGAATCTCCCATCAGTGCAAATGTGATTTTGTCGTTCTTTAAAACTTGGCTCATTTCTACAAGTGGGAGACAATGACGTCAATGGGATACCTGCAGTGAAGCTGCTCGGTGACAACATGCTACTAAAGCCTTGCCAGATATGAATATGAATATGTGAATGTGTGCAATTTATTTCCCCCCCTTTGTAACAAATACACAAGAGTGCTGCTGTTAAAATGATTAGTAGACCTGCTTACTCAACTAAAAATTAAAACTGTAGAAGAAGAACATTTTTGCAGGAGTGTAACAATAAGCGTGCTTGTCTGTTTATGACAGATACGCATTTTGTTGTTGGCAGAAGCAACTGCCAGTGTACGGAACAGAAGGGAGTGCACCTGTTACCCATTACACACACACACACACACACACACAGATATTTTTTGGCCAGCGATGTGTTTACAGAGTATCTATTCTGATAATCAGGTATTTAGTCAGGGGTTTTGATGTGCTCTGAGCAGTATAAAGCGATTATTTTCAGGTCTGAGCTGCTGCATGACCCCATGTTATTCACAAGAGGGCAGCACCTGATACCCAGTCCCATCCAGAACCACATGGGAACACGATAGACAGCCAACAGAGTTTCTTCCTTGCTGACAACATGACAATTGTAGCAGTTTTCATATCTATTATACATTGTTGCTGAATTACCTAAGCATCCTTTCCCAACTAGGAATTCAGAATAGCAACTTTTATGTTACAAACCAGATTCTTTGACCTTTAGACCTGTGATACATATGCCATTGGTTATTTACCCTTGTTGTTGCAAGCAATCCATTTAACATTTTCCGCAAATGTCATCTCTCGCCCAATCAGATAGGTGAACACTCGAACCTGGGGAGACAATAACGTATATAGTAAGATGTGGTAAACTAATTTGCCACCCGGAACAGTCTCATTTAAACAATGAATGATACTGTCTATGTGCTTACAGTACATTTAACTGGTAAATTTGTGTGTCATGTCATACCCGCCGTTCTGGCCAGTTAAACTCTTCAAAAACATCCTGGAAGTCCTCCATGGCTCCGTCTGTAATCAGCATGATGGCCTGATTACACAGGCTGCCCTGGCCCTGCGCTGCAGCCTAAACACACACACATATAATATGCTTTCATTGCTTGCAGTGCTGTATATTTTCAAGACCTAGCACTTGATTGGCACAAACCTCATTGAGGATCTTGAAAGATTCCTTCATAGCATTTTTCACTCTGCCTTCTCCTTTGACATGAAGCTCATCAACCAAAAGCTTGAAATGCTGTTGAAAGAGACACAACGAGAAAACAGACAGGCATCTGTCACTTAGACGTGATCTAAAATTTGGCAAACGGTGAATGCAGGTCACCACGGAAAAAGAGGCAGAAGCAAGAGAGATCACGAGGGAGGGAGTGAAAGAGTGTAAAGGAGGGATTATCCCTGGCTCCCTGGCACACTGACCAGTTACAGCAAAGTCATTACACCACCTGGAGGTAATCAGGATTAATCAACACGCACGCACAGACACTATGACCAATTTGTTGTGGGTTCCACCACTGTTCATCAGCCTTCATGTGGCCCATAACAGACTAATATCCCCTTACAAATGTAAGATAAATGTAAATGATTGCCCTGATTAACAAACTCAGTGATGTCAGTGTAATGTAACAAAGATGTTGAACTTTGTCGAAATTTCAACAATCACAATTAAAATTTAAAAAATAAATAAATAAATCTAGACACCTGCTCAGCATTTTCTTTAAATTCTAACAACCAAGAACCTGCTAAGACCTATAAGGTGTCCCTTTACTTGTGCCCTCCAGGCTGGTAATACGGATCTTTTGGTCTCTTTTACAGTTAAGTAAACTCTTTCTGACTTACAGTGGTAGTAAACAAGATTAATAGCTGTTTGGGATCTTATATAACAGCCAAAAACTGAAAACTGCCCTCCTGTAAATGTGTTCGCTCCAACATGAGTTTGTGCTTAAGTGTGTCAGCCAACATCTGTAAGCCCATTCTGTTACAGCCTGCCTCTCCAGGAATTCGACCAATCCAATCCCCTTGCTGACAGGTCACGTGACCTACTTAAAATTGTCAGCGGCCAGTGACCTCACCTGATCTGCAGTGATGTGAAGGGGAGTGAAAGTAGGGCATACATCCAATAAATAACACGCACACAAAGACTGAGCAGGTGTTGGGTATATGAAAACAGAACATGGGAACAGATGAGGAGGAAAAAAAGAAAAGAAAGCAGCAGTGAAACAATGAGATATTAATGGTTTTGTGGATTTAAATTGTTGAGAGATAAAAAAAAAAAAGGGCAAAGAGGACAAAGTTTTACCACACATTAGGATGATCGTCACAAAATCCTCAAACAGGTTGAAACCCTGATAACACACACTCCCTGTGATGTTTTAACTGTGATGTGATGACACCATAAGCTCTGTCTTTAGAGGATTAGTGAGATAACGGCTTACAATTAATAGGTTAGCAGAGTTGAAGTGAATTAATTAGCTCTAAGCTTGTGTGTGTGTGTGTGTGTGTGTGTGTGTATGTGCGTGTGTGTGTGTGTGTGTTACCTCTCTGTTATCCAGATCAGCTTGAACCAGCATGCCCTTGAAGCAGGGCTCCACGTAGCGAACATAGTCACTGTACTGGAGAGAGAAACCCAATACATTCCCATAATAAAATCATTGATCAGCATGATTAACAGTCAGCTTGATCATTTTTGTTATAGTTATAGAGTGAGAGTTATCGTTTACTATGCTCAAATCTACTCTATAACACAGAAACAGTTAACTATTAATAATGTGGATATATGAAAATATACTGTTGATGTATGCAGTAATATGTAGTTCACTGACCTTTAATTGAAAGTCAAGTTAAAAGTCAGTTTACATGATGTTATTCCTTTCAGGAAAATGGGATTTAAACCCTTTGCCTGGCAGAGGAACAGATTTTCGTTTTGCTGTATGGTCACTCCACTGAAAGGAGTGTAGCTTTAAATTCTGAGTAAAAACAGCTTAAGGGTCGTGGATTTGCAGCGGGCATGATTACACACACACAGTAATACCAGGATAAACCATGCTTATTACACAGATTTGTGGTTGTAGGGCTACACACAGCCAATATCCTGGAAAACCTAAAAATAAAATGAAAGCTTTGATGTTTGATGACTAAATGTTTGATGTGTGTTTTTGTGCCTATTTGCATGTGTATGCATTTACACCAAAGTCTACTGTACCGGTGTATTTGTGTGATAGGGTATTTCAAAGTAATGCTAATCAGGACTTGATGCCTCTGTTGTGCATTGTGTGTACTTACAGCTATGACATTAACAAAGTCATTTTCTCCCAGTGTGTCCAGGATTGTATTTATGGTGTGTTTGGCTATGGTGAGTCTGAGTCCCTTCATACTGCCACTGACATCCACCACAATCACCACATCTTTGGGAGAAGTGGCTGCCTGGATATACCTGCAGGAAGCAGTGATGATTATATTTTTACTACAATGCCAGCCAAATAATACTTGAACTAAATGTTTTTTAGTAGTCTAGCAGACAGACAGACAATGCAGAGTTCAAGCCTTATCCTTTTATTTGTTCCTCTGTTCTTCTCTTAATCTCCTTATTATCATCCCCTGTCTTTCCAAGCTCATTAACATCAATGAGATTTCCACTACAGCGGCTATGATCAGCAACTTTCCAGACCCTCACGGACTTCCAGGATACAGTATGTTCTGTCTGAGGACCAGACAGAGCTCCTGGAACATGATTTAGTGCTAAATGAAAAAGCACAAGTATCCTGGTCTTGTGCATGCTGGCTCACTGTCATGGTTTATTGGGACACTTGAATAGAACAGAACCATCAATATTAATAGTAACACTTGCTGTTTTCCTACAACTGTTGTGAAAAAGGTCTATCGCAAAAGGCTGCTGATGTCTGGAATATGTCCTTGACACAGGCTGTAGCTATATTTGCTACCCTTTAAGGTAACAAGAGTTGGAGAATTGGCTTTTCATGTTGGCGAGAGGAGCAGATTTGTTTGGCTACTACTGGTGAGAGCTCTAATAGACCTGACATGTTATTCACAAATATTTCTAGCTGTACTGCCTCTGGTTAGGTTAAACATCGGTTCTGTCTCTCTCAAAGAACAGACACAGACAAAGGTTGACTGCCCAACCACACCTCCGCTTAACTTTTAAAAGTTCCACTTTAAACAAATAGAAACGATAAAGAGAAACTGCACTAAAGGCTGAACAGCTTGTCAGAAATACTCCTCTCACTGACCGCCTCTGACGCTGATTCAACATGCTCAATTGGCTATATAGTTGCTGATATGGGCAGGACTGGTGCCAACTTGCCAGACGCACTAAAAAAAACTACAAGGGATGGTAAGCCTAATGCCCCCAAGGACTGTTGGCTTGGAGAGTTAGGGCCTTGACCATCCAAACTATACAGAGAGCTACAACCATTTAAAAAGGCATCAAAAAGGAAGTAGAACTGATGTTGACAGGATAACCTGATAGCTGATAGCTGATAGCCTTACCAGTTTCTGTTTCTGCAATCAAAGGTGACCACACCGTTTTCATCCGGAGTCCACTTGATCCCTTGAAGAGAGAGATAGAGAGATTTAGCAAATTGCTCAGATGGTGCTTGGCTGACTGGTCGGTTGGACAGATGAACAAATAGATGGATAGTGACAGATTGTCGAATGAGGGAGAGATGGATGAGGTAGCAGATGAGTAAAACAAGCTGTGTCACAAATCCTCTGCTAATTACTCCTCACACACACACACACACAGGAGAGAATTCACCAGCAGCCGAATTATGGCAGAGACTGAGTCATCATCATGTTTGACAGACAGTTTCCCGCATCGTCAGTTGCTGTGTAAGTACGTCGTTTGGCTTGCGTAGCTGAATGTTTGTCTACAGCTCTGTTCGTGTTGTCTCAACACTGTGCAGACGCATGGGAAACAAGCAACTGAAGATGCTGGGAATTTGGGGATACAAGCATACGTGAGACTCCGATGTGTATGAACCTGGGTAGAGTCTGAAAAAGCCTGTGGCGCTGCCAAAATACTGCCAGGTGAGAGTTGGATCTTTCCTGAAGTTCTCAGTGAACACGTCATTCAGAGCCTCAGACATATAGGCTCCGTTCAGAATATCTGGATCTACAGAAAGAGGGAGAACAAATGAAACTTACGTTTAAATGGAAAGCAGATGTATAATACAGTGTGTGCAAGGGAATGCATGCTGTGTGTTCATGCTTCTGTACCTTTGTTGTAGACATTAGTAGGGACTTGTATGTTACTCTGGTCTGTGTTAACTCGCAGTTTATTGAAATGTTCATTTTCTTCCAGTTGGAATTCTCCTCCCAGCGGCACTGGATTCCCATCTTCATCCACCGTATTGATCAGCAAGGAGTTAAAGTAGTCAAACTAGATAAAACAGTAAAGCACGACGAGCTTATTTAAGAATAAAATATTAAAGATGCATTAAAAATAGGGATTCTATAGCATGCAACTATATTTTTTTGTGTGGTCAAACTGTAAAAATATCAGTAAACTTTGCATATTCACTATAAATAGAAGTATTTCATGTGCATGAGGTGAATGGAGGCATAAATAAGATTATTTATGCCAATGATGATGTGAGTTGCTGCATAGTACAGCACAAATATATATATATCACCAAATACCACTAAAGAAGAAGTACAAATAAAGAAGTAGCATATTATATTGAAGCATCACTTACCTCCAGTGTTTCATTGTACTCATGGTAAAGATCAGCATCCTCTGCCGCTTCTGCTAATCTCTGTGATAAAATACAACAGGTTAAGGATACTCATGTCTGCAGAAGTGCTCATGTCAAATCGGTTGGCATTAAATGTGCACCATGATTACCTTCACAGATTTCATCTTCCTCCCAAGCATCTCCTCCATCTCCTCAGCGAACTTCTTTACTAACTCCTCTCCGTCCACCTCCACCATCTTCACCACACCTTCGATATCCTTGAATTTCTTCAAAACAGACACATTTTTTAAAAAAGTAATCAATAAAAAACAACTGTAAGGATTATTATATTGTATATTTCCTCCATTTTGCCTATCGCCTGTTGACAAATACACAATGGAAAAGAACAAACACAGAGACAAACACATAACCGTGGATGTAAGATCCTGGTATTACACAATTACACACACACACACACACACACACACACACACCATGCATTAGCTCTTTGCAGTACAGATGGGGGTCAAGCCATAGCTTCATCCCCTCCCCAGACCCTTCTCTAATCTGAAATATGATGTTATGAGAACTGATGCCTAGGGTTGGGTAGTAACAGATTACATGTAATCAGGATTATGGATGCAGAGTAACTATAATCAACCCAGGCTACATTTGAAAAAAAAAAAAAAGTAGAATTAGATTATAGTTACAATATAAAGGATAACTTGATTCAGCTTTTGAATGCATCTTTATCATATGGGAATTACGATAACCATTGCTTTTTAACTGATATTGATACTAACCATTAAATTGATCAATAAAGGTATGAGAGAGTCCTCATACATACATGTTTTTACACCGGTTTCAACACCTGGGTCAAAATATTTCTCATCTTTTGTTTCTTTGATTATTCTTTCTGCTTTTTGAACCTTTATTAGATAGTGACAGGTAAAGTGACGAGAAAGTAGGTAGAAAGGGAGGGGGAATGACATGCAGCAAAGGGCCACAGGTCAGAACTGAACCCTGGGCTGCTGCGGCAGGCTTGAGCCTGTGTACGAGGGGCACATGCTCTACCAGGTAAGTTAACAAGGCACACCAATCTTTTGTTTCTAAAGTCAAATAACGAAATTTGAAATCCACCAAAGAACTTAAAGGCAATTACTCAACATGAAACCTCAACATAACTTTAAAAACCAATTTTAAAGGAAATGGAAGCCTCATTTATCATAATAAGGTCTTTATACGTAGCGATTATTTCATCAATCTACATAAGTGACTTTGATTAGGCTAAATATATTTTTCTGGCTGCTAATGGGGTCGGTTTGTTTACTAAATGAAAACAGCTATATCTGTAATCTGTTGTTCGTGTGGACTTAAAGGTTAATTTCCTGCACTTATGAAAATCATTGTTATGACAGATGACAGATTTCCAGCAAATGTTTGTTTTAGTGATGGACTCATTTTCTATTATCGTTAGTAAGATAATTACCCTCCTCTGTTAACACTGTGATATAGGTACATTGTTTGAGTTCCCAGAATCACCTGGTGACTGTACAATACATTCTGGCAACTAAAATTAAATTTGTCATCAGTGTAAGATGCATTCTGCTTTCACTTGACGATGATGCTTTTGCAATTTTCATTACAGGGGAGACAGCCTAAATGAGGAAGAAAAGGGAGATGGATATGGAATAGAACGATTAGAGCTCTCTTAGAGTCTGCTACAAATACCCATAAAACAGCTCCAACAATTTTATCTTCAAACACTCAATACCTATTCAGTTTACTCAGGCAAGAAGACAGAGTCACTGAATGTTCCAGAGATAACGTAAAAGCCATCGATTAGACAGAGGTGGATGATTAATGACTTCTGTTGCCGAGATAAACTACTGCACTGGGTGTTTTTACACATCACTGACTACATAAACTGGCAACTAGGAGAAATATATATACATTATACTATATATAATATAGTATTATGATAATGTTACTACAGCAACTAGTATTACTGCTACTATTATGACAACTGCAACTGTACTGGGGCTGTTTGATCAAGTCAGTCAATATTTTACATCCTGTGAAAAATTGTTTTCTACCACAAAACACTGAGATCACCGAGGTGAATCCAGTCTGCAATACACACACAAACAAGAAACACACACTGCACCCTGTGCTGTACATGTGGAAGTTAGTTATTTGTGCACTATACTGGGGATGTTTTAATGCTGTAAAACAGAAAGGTGTGTGGTACACAAAACAATACAGACACATATATTGCTGTAGAGGGAGATGGTCAGTGGTTTCGTGTCTCTGTGAACACCCAGTTTGTGTGTTTGGTGTTGTGTGTGTGTGTGTGTGTGTGTGTGTGTGTGGCAGATGGTGAACAGGCCTGCTAGGGATTCTACAGGGGGCATAGAGGAAGACCGCACATCCTAATTACTAAAGACACACAAACATGGTAAGGTTGGTCAGACAAAAATGAACACAATTCAGTCTCTATGGGCTACAGTATAGAGTATTTTACTTAATGGGTTGGTAAAGCACTATATTGGTATTAAAAGTCATCTGTACAACTAAACAAGAAAAAAAAGTGAGATTAAATCCTTTTTGCACATGTGCATGATGTGTGTGTGTTTGAATTAAGTGTGTCATCACATTGGCTCTGGGCCATGTGCAGATGTTATACAGCAACTATATGCCAGTCAGTTGTGTTCCTATTGGCGAAGGAGCAGGGGGGAGAGGGAGGATATACACACCCTCCCCGTCCTGTCTGTAATGATGTCATGTGCCCTATATCCAACTGTCTCTACTCTAATACTATAACTATTTATGTCTCTCTGCATATACGTTTGAGCCTTAGATTTCACTCTTTGATTTGTCTCATCTATTTTCCAGACAAATTGTAATTTGTAATATATTCAGACCAAAGATTGGGAACCAAACCCAAATCAATCTCCTCTTTACATTCTCTGGTATGGCCCCATACACTTCATGTTAGGGATTATCAATCTAAGGGGATTAAATCCCCACCGCAGCTATCATCACCTTTCCCCAAGGTCACTGATATGTCTGTCTGAAGTGAGAAATTACTCAGACCATAGAAAGAGTGTGCGTGTACACGTTTGTGTGGGATCTCTCACCTTCTGCAGAGTTTAGCTCCAGAGTATCTGGCGGACAGGGCAGTTATTTCTTTGCCAAAGGATACAGCCCACTGTTGCACCCTGGACATGGAGAAAACATGATCAGTGACCGATCATCAAAGTTGTAATCAATATTAATAAAAATAATGCGATACATCAAAAGGCAAGACAAGAAAGGAACAGCAGAACAAGCAAGTGCTTTACATAAAGCATAAAGGCATAAGGATAGTAATAAAACCCATTTAAAAGGGTTTATTAGTTCTGATATTAATGGTTAATAAATCATCACAGATGCGTTTTGGATGCCTGAAAAACAGGGCTAACAAGACCATCTGTATGGAAGATGACCATGAAGGTAGACAGCCAGTCATGTTATGAGGTAATCCTGCATTCACCAAAACAGATTAAAACAGATTACTGGTTAAGGTGACACTAAACGCTGACAGTCTGCCCGTTCTAGGGTACCTGTGCTCAATAACATGCAGTAATTCACACATCCTCCATGTGAACGCAGCCGAGGTAATGTAAAGAGGTGAGAGAGTAGACAGGATGTGACAGATGGCTCAGCCTATGGGGAGTCGGCCAACCGCTGCTAGTTAGCAGGCAGGGTTGTCACGGCTCGCCTGCCAGCCTCGGTACTGAAAACGACTGGCCATTTTGCTGACTTGTGGATATGCTTATTCAGAAAAGGAGCGGGGTTTCATTCAAAATGTGAGGATTCAGAATGTAGAGGTGTGATGTACTGTAAATATTCTTCTGTTGTCAGGGCTAACAAAGACTTGTCAGATACATGGTTAAATAACTTGTTGAAAAGTTGCATACTGCCTTTACTGCATCTAAGACTGTATGCCGTGGGCTAAAGCACCACTGTACAGGCCAAACAAGGTCAGATTAAGACTTTTCTTTACATTAAAAATGACAAATCTCATTTTTGTTTAAGTTGCACAGAAAACATTGCTTAAACAATGTGTCTATCTTATTGCCAGCTATCTGCTTTCCTCATGGCATTGGAGCAATGTTCCATCTGGGGCTAAAGAGTTGACCTTCTTGGCCTAACATCTTCCGGTCATGGCCTGCTAACTTCCAAAGCCAGAGGGACTCTGCTGCCAAATCTTCCCCAGGCAGAGTGAAGCACTCTAGGCTGAGTGACCTGTGTTGGCCTGCTAAACTGCTGTCCCAGGAGCTTAATCTCCCTCAGTCACACCAGCCTAGTCTAGTGACACTCTCTGACCTGCATATGTTACAAAACACAGTGCACAAAAACATCCTGAAACGGCAACATCAACCATTGTTTTTTAGGTTTTGGTGATAAATGACCAAACTATTAAAGCATGTAGTGACACACACACATAGAAACACAGATATTAATGGCATCCAGTCAGTGCGAGTACACTAACAAAATGCTGTGTAAATATCTGTGTTTCTCTGTCCCACTCAAACCCTTCCACTTTAACACACAGACAAAAACACACAGTTAAAGGCTACTGTGGACAGACAGCGCTGTATCGATCTGTTAGTGTTTTTTTAGTCAGCAGGAGGTTTGAAAACTGTTCAGGGAAAACTGCTTTGTCTGGCTTCTGGAGACAAACAAATGCAACGTTGGATCTCAGAAGAAATAGATTTAAGTGGAAGCTGGTGTGAAAAACAACACTTAGACCTTTGAGTTATTGTAAGTTTGTTTGTGTAAAAAGACATCTTTGTATGTTTATTTGGGATAAGAGTGGGTTATTTCTGTTGTTTCTCCACCTGCAGCCTTAGTTGTTACAGACTGAACATTCAGAAACTATTTTTACTTTACATTACAGACAAAAATGTACTTTTTTAAAAACAGTTTTTCTTCAGGTGAGTAATTAACTGCCTCGCAGGGTCTCCACGGTGGCTACATCCAGTTTGCTCATGTTTACAGCTTTGAATGATTGTGTTTGACACGTAATCCTGTGTTATTGCTTAGTTCCAGTGACATTTATGAGCACCACAGAAGAGACATGACACTGAAATGACGTCTAAAGCTCAAATGGGCTGTCTGTTGCTGGGACCATAAGCTATACTTTAGTAAATACTTGGGGACACACAATCAGTCATGCAAACACACAAGAAACCCACTATCTCAGTTAGAACATCAAAAATGTCAAAGAAATGATATAGCTTACGGTAAACAGGGTCATACAAAGGGTGGCAACATCGATACAGAACTAGAGACACTAGTTATAATTGAGAATACTGAATAGAAATGGGAAACATAATCCATTTTTTTCCTTGTGTTTTTTTTAAATTAATATTGTACATTATCAGACATTTTTACTGTCAGAGTATTAGCCAAGTGTATACGTCAACGTGTGCTGTGGCTGTAGGATAGTTGGCAGTCAGTATACCCCAGGTGCCCATATGGCCCATATGTACTGTGTGGAGTAAACTGCAAATAAAAAGAACCAATTGACTCATCCATCTGACGTATGGCTTCAAGAAGGATAACGCTGCAAGTAGACTTCCCACAGGTACAAATGCTGAGTAATGTCTTAATAAAGCACTACGTCTGTCATCATGTAAATGTATTTTGTCCCACTAAATGGTGGCATATTGGGTTTCATTTTTGTCAGTCTCATGGGTGGTATAAAACCCAAAGTGGTGTATTATTTTCAGTGTACATATAGCATTATTTAATTATATATACAATTATTTATTTGTAATAGCATTATTTTCAGCGTATAGATAGCATTATTTTAATTGTATAGCATAATTTTCAATGTAATATAGCATAGTTTTCAATGTATATATAGCATTATTTCAGTGTTATATAACATTATTTAATTGTAAATGCATTATTTTCAGTGTACATGTATCTATAGTTTTAAGTGTACATATAGCATTATTTCAGTGTA